>NW_024425786.1:6402246-6423239 GCF_017311325.1 Ursus maritimus | reverse complement strand
GGGGGGGGGGTCCCATCTCCAGCCTCTGGCTTTTGTTGGATGACAGACAGCCTGTCTCTCACGAGGGGCAGCCTATGCAACCCCCCCCAAGATGGGGACCCCTGCCCCTGACTCTGGAAGCTTCCACTGTGTGAAGTGGCTCTTCCCCAGCGTGTGACATTGGGGTTGCTACCTGTGCCAGGAGCACATGGGACCCCTGGCCTGGGCAGGGTGGCGGGAGCTGGGGGCCATGGGGGCTTCCTGTGAAGGCAGCTTTAGGCAGGGGTACGGCCTCCTGTCTGGCGGGGCTCCTGACCCTCCCTGCTCGACCTTTGCCCCCCACAGGTGTTCGTGGTGGAGCTCTTGGGCCGAAGGGTCCTGCTGCTCCTGGGTTTCTCCGTCTGCTTCACGGCCTGCTGCGTGCTGACGGCCGCGCTGGCCCTGCAGGTGAGGAAGGGGGCTTGTGTTCCGTCCACCCCGGCGCCCTCGCTGGCATTACAAGCAAGAAGACCAGAATGATCTTTTAGCAGCCACGCTGACTCAGATGCCGGGACCATCTGCAGCGCCCTGTCACCCCCATCCCGAAGCAGCCCGCTGCCCCGCGAACGGCTGATTTTCCGGGGGCATCCGGATGGTGCTGCCCGTTGGAGGAGCCAGGAGCCCTCCTTCCCCAGCCCTGTCAGCGCGCCTGGCCGTCCCGGGACCGAGGTTCCCGACGTTCCCCATCCCTGGTTGTCCCTGCTTTGCTGGCAGTGGTCCCCCCCTGTTGTCTCCCCACAGGACACAATATCCTGGATGCCTTACGTCAGCATTGCCTGCGTCATCGCCTACGTCATAGGACACGCCCTTGGGCCCAGTACGTACCCCAGCGCGGGCTCCGTCCTTTCCTGGTCTCCTCTCCTGCACCATCAGGCCCAGAAACCTCTCTTCCCCGGAGCGGCTCCTTGGAGGGCTGGGTGCAGCCCCCAAACAGCTTCTCCCCTACCTTCCTGTCGCTAAGGGGTTTGGACAGAGCGTAATTACAGTGAAGGCAGTAAGGCAACCTCGACTGTGTGGGTTGAAATGGGCCGTGTGGTTGGCGTAGAGATCCTTGCGGGTGGCCACAGACCCATTGTAGGGACATCACAGGGTGTCACCTGTAGTGCCCCATTCTTGCTGTTGGCCTTCTCGCTCTGCTTCTCCACCAGCCCTGGAGTCCCAGAGACACAATGCCCCTTGGGCCTGATGCCTTGGGCCCCCCGATACGGCAGGGGCTCCGGGACCCTTCGGGGGCTTAGCCGCTTCCAGAGGGGGCAGCTGTTCCTCCTCTCCCACCCTGCCCCTCCCCCAGGTCCCATCCCCGCGCTGCTCATCACCGAGATCTTCCTGCAATCCTCCCGGCCATCTGCCTTCATGGTGGGGGGAAGCGTGCACTGGCTGTCCAACTTCACCGTGGGCTTGATCTTCCCCTTCATCCAAGTAAGTGCGCCCCGGGGGGCCCCACACGCGCAAATCCTCAAGCGATAGGGGGAGAACCTTTTCGAGAAAGTGAACCCCGATCCCTTCGCACAGGCGGGCCTCGGACCGTACAGCTTCATCATTTTTGCTGTGATATGTCTCCTCACCACCATCTACATCTTCCTGGTTGTCCCCGAGACCAAGGCCAAGACATTCATAGAGATCAATCAGATTTTCACCAAGATGAACAAGGTGTCAGAGGTGCACCCGGAGAAGGAGGAACTGAAGGACTTTCCACTGTCTGCTTCGGGGCAGTAACTCGAGAAGGGGAGCCTGCGAAGTGGGTCTGCGCAGAGTTTCCCTCCTGGGCTTTCTTCCTGACTGACAGGTGTCTGGGAACATCCGCAACTAGGACCAGCCCGGGGTGGAGCGCAGGCCCCGCTGGGACTGTCCACGGGCTTCTGTGCTGTCTCTCTCCAGACTGACCCACCTCCCACCCTGCCTCGCAGTGCGCAGGCACCCCTCTCCGTGCGGGTTCGCCGTTGGGTGGCTCCTGTAACACCAGCTCTTACGACAAATATCATCACTATGGTGGCCGGATGGAAGGAACCCCATCTGGCCAGAGAAACAAACTCTTCTGCAATCCCACGGGTCTGCTCCGGACCAGAGGCGTTTCTCCTCTTGCAAGATCCATCTCCGGAAATACCGGCCCTGGAAAGTGTGATGTCCCAAGTAATGATGTCTAAGAGGCTGGGGCAGGTCCCTGTGGAGACGTTAACAGAGTCAGAGATTATTAATCGTGAATTGTATTGCTGGAGGACAATGGCGTTGCCTCTGTATGCTCAATAAAACACGTATGATCACGTCCCACTGACACAAGCTTCTTTCCTGTGAGCCGGGAGAAGGCGTGGGGGAGGGGGGCTCCCTGCTCCTTCACGCAGTCTGCGCTCCAGGGTGCAGGTTCCGCCAGGTTTGCTCGTCCGGGAACCCCCCTGCCTAGAACAGGGCCTGGCGTGAAGGAGGCACTGAGACAGTATTTGCTGGAAGAAGAGGAGGAGCGAGAGATGAGGTGGTCACAGAGTTGTGATTTTTTAAAATTTAAGATTGGAGCTCCTCTGCATGTCTTCAGGTGCACAGTGGACACTGAGGGGGCCCCGAAAGTGAGCCTGGGGCCAGGGGCCGTGAGAAGGAGGAATGCCCCCCACCCCCGGCACATACAGCAGAGCTGGAGGCTTTTCTTAGAGACGTGTGTGTGTGTGTGTGTGTGTGTGTGTGTGTGTGAGAGAGAGAGAGAGAGAGAGAGAGAGAGAGAGAGACAGGATGCGAGATCTGCTCCCCGGAGTGAGGGAGGCAGAGCCAGGGGCCAGGGCTGGGGGTGGACAGAGGTGGGATTAGGAGCAGCTTTGGTAGGGGCGGAATGGGGCTCCCACAGGTGATGAATGAAATAACTCACAGGAGGGGTGAGGGTCCAGAAGTGAATAGGATCCTGCTGGGGTTGGACCACCCTTGACCTCCAGCCGCAGGGACCTGCCGTGCGGAAGGGGGCACCGGACCCAGCCGCACATGGCGTGAGCTCTCAGCGTGGAGGAGCGGTCCAGCCAGGATGTCAGAATCCAGGAAGCTGGAGCTCAAGTCCTTGGTCCCGCCGCTTCGTGATGGTGCGACAGGAGCTCTTCGCTCGGCTTTCCTGTATGTTAGTTTCCTCTTCTGTTAAACAGAGCTAATAACAAGTGTCTCACATGGTTACGAGGGTGAAAGAGTCTGTTTATTGTGTTTAGATCAGCGGCTGGCATGTATTACGGACTCAGTTATTTTTAAGAGCTTGAGAATGATCATTGATCTTGAGGACAAATAAACCCACAGGTAAAAATGCAGCGAGAGACCACTATGCATGTATAACTGGGATTAAGCAATTAAGTAAATGGACGGCAGGTGGTGGGAGCCATCTCCGCGGTGCAGATAAGCCAAGACGGGGAGCCTAGGACGATCCGCGTGTCCTAGATAAGCGCCGGAGATACGGGCATGAGCTCACGTTCCATTTAATATAAACACAGATGGCTACCTACAGAAGTACTGGGGCGCCTGGGGGCTCAGGCGGTGAAGCATCTGACTCTTGATTGGGCTCAGGTCATGATCTCAGAGTCGTGAGATCGAGTCCCGCGTCGTGGAACCTGCTTAAGAGTCTCTCTCTCTCCCCTCCCCCCCCAAAAAGAGAAACACTTGCAGACATGCGTGTTTCCATGGTTGGGAAACACAAGAGGGTGGCATGGGCCTGGCGCTGGTTGCACGGGAAGGAAGGTGTGGGATCGGGGAAGACCACAGGATCTCTGCTATGCGGGAGAAGCAGTAGGAAAGGGAAGGATGGACATTCCAGGTGAGAGCGGCACACGGAGGTGTGCAGGGGAACTGCGGGTTGGTCTGCGGCGAAGCTGGAAAGGTGTGGGTCCTTGTGAGCCAAACTGAGTCTGAACTGGGTGCTCAGCACAACCCGGGCATTGGGTGATCCCTGAGTAATAAGGACTTGGGGGGGGGGCATGGGTAGGGGGACCAGTTGGTAAGAAATCAGGGGGGCCCTGCAGAGCCAGCAGTGGTTGGGCTGGGACATGAGAGAATTCAGAGACCCGTAGGATTTAGGGACCCCTCGGCCCTCACAGGTGAGGCACTTGCCACCCTGCCCGGTTTCTGACGGGTGGGGGGTGGAGGATGTGGGGGGTGGAGCAGCAGGTTTGGGGAGAAGACAGTAACATTTTTGGACATGTGGAGATGGAGGGGCTCATGAAATATGTAAGAAATGTCTAGAAGGACACGAGTCACGTGGCTCTGGAGCTTGGGAGAGAGAGACCACATTCACATCATTATTATAGTGTATTGGTATAATTGTTGTCTTTTATTATTGATTTCTTACTGGGCCTAATTTCTAAATTAAACTTGATCACAGGTATGTATGTATAGGAGAAAACGGAGTGTACCCAGGTTCGGTGCTATCCACAGTTTCATGGGGGTCTGGGAGGAGATCCCCCATGGATCAGGGGGGACTACTGTATGTCTTGCTTCCTCCCTTCACAACGCCTGTTTGAGTGCCTGTTTTATCATGTGACACGTACATGTACGGAACTTATAAACCATGAACACACATACACTGGAACGTCCTTACTGAGGAAACAGGGCTATGGAAAAGGTTCGGAGACCACGGGGGGCCAAGCTGGCCACAAAGAGAAGCAAAGACAGAGAAGAAAGGGCACTTTGGGAGAATTGGAAAGTGTCAGGAGGTTGGAGGTTCTTTGGATGCTGACCAAGGTCAGTCAAGGTCAGGGCAGTTGGCAAGTGAGAGAGATGGAGGTGAGGAGGGCCCCGGACCCTGCTCACGCTTGCGGCTGCGTGCACAGTGCCAAGCACGGGGGCCAGCACACAGCGGGCGCTCACGGAGTGTTTTCTGCAGGGCTGAGTCTCGCTGGGAGGAGTTCAGGTGGTGAAGGCAGAGCAGAGTGAGGCGGAGCTGCTGCGGGAAAGAGCATACCTGAGCAGAGGTCGCCAGCCCCTGGGCGACGAACACATTCATGACCCCATCAGGCAGGTGGCAGGTGGCTTTTACCAGCAGGTTCCACGCTTCTGGATTTCACAGGCGAAAATTTAGCAGGCTAGGGGTGCCTGCCCGGCTCAGTCGGTAGAGCATGTGACTCTTGATCTCGGGGTCGTGAGTTCAAGTCCCACGTTGGGTGTAGAGATTACTTAATGATAAAATCGTTGGGGGCACCTGGGTGGCTCAGTCGGTTAAGCATCTGCCTTCGGCTCAGGTCAAGATCTCAGGGTCCTGGGATTGAGCCCCACGTCAGGCTCTCTGCTCAGTGGGGAGACTGCTTCTCCCTCTCCCTCTGTCTGCTGCTCCCCCTGCTTGTGCGTGCTCTCTCTGTTGAATAAATAAATAAAATCTTTAAAAAAAATAGACACTTCTGAAAAAAATAAAATAAAATCTTTAAAAACAAAATTCAGTGGACTACGTTGGGCTGCTACTCACCGCCCCCCCTTTCCTGGCAAGCAAAGACATGAAGAAGAATCTGAAAAAAATAAAATAAAATCTTTAAAAACAAAATTCAGTGGACTACGTTGGGCTGCTACTCACCGCCCAGAGGAAGAGGAAGAAGAAGAAGAAGAAGAAGAAGAAGAAGAAGAAGAAGAAGAAGAAGAAGAAGGAGAAACTCCGGACTACCATGATAATGAGAAAGAGACCCTTTGTAAGAAAGGGCACAATTTTACTATATAGGAAAGATATGCTCACAGAATAAACTTCAGTCCTTTCAACCGAGTGGGGGTTTCTTCGTGGAAGCATCATTACACTGCCTTGTCTCCACTGGGAGACAGGCTTCGGGACAGGGAGGGCAGAGACATTGGCCGTTCTTGTTACCAAAGGGCTTCTGGAGGGAGTCTGAAGTCTCGCTCTGGAAGGGGAGTGGGACAGGGTCTTGCCATCCAAAATCTGCCCCCTCCAGGGCTGGTTCCCCGGTCCCCGGAGGAAGAATGAGGAGACAGGTAGCTGCCGTTCTGACGCCCTCATCCGCAGGCGCTGTGTCGTGAGAACCCGTGAGGTTCGGCTCTCTCACCCATGAACCCTTCCTCTCGGTCCCCCCTCCTGCCACTCCTCAGCCCGCTGACAGCGCCCGTGCACGGCCACTCCCACCCCCCACATTCAGCTCAGCGCTGCGACCGAGGGCATCTCTTGTCTGCTAGGAATTTACAGTCAAGCCGGGAAGATGAAAACCACGTTGCCCTGGGGGGGGGGGTGGGCAACGAGAGGATAGAATGGGAGGCCACTGATTGTCGTTCCGAGTCTGCTCTGAGTGGTCAACATCATCCGAGCAGCTCCACCGCCTGGCAGGGGGCTCGGCCCTTGCTGGCACTTCACAAATGCTGGATGAATGAATGAGAACAGGAACAGTCTTTGAGGAGAAGGTAAACGGTGGGCCGAGCCTTTAAGAATGGGTGAGATCAGTACAGGAGTGGAGGACGAGGTGTTCAGAAGGGCAGGGGAGGAGGGAGCGACGTGAACATGTCAATCAAGGACACCCAGTCAACAAGTATTTGTTGAGCACCTACTATGTGTCAGGCATCGGATAGAACGGATCCAATGGTCAAAAATACAAGTGAACAGACACTTAAGGTTATTGCAAATGGTACTCAAAGTGTTCAGAGAGTGCCAGGGGAGGGCTGGGGGTTACTGTAGAGAGGGTGGTCCCAGAGAAGACGTCCCCAGGAGGGGACATCTGTCCCACGATCTGGAGGAGGAAGGTTTCAAGCGGAAGGAACAGCAGGAAAGAGCTTGGTTTTGTCATCAGCTTGACGTGGTGGTGGTGGTTGACTCAGAGAACGTCAGGGAAGGCTCACGGAGATGAACCAATGTGATTAGACCACGAGCGTTGTGACTAGCCAGACAGAAACACGCCAGGAGAATTCAGCTGATACAGCTGTGAAACCTGGGAGGTTTGCACTCAGGAGTCTTCAGGAACAAACTGAAAGGTAAGTGTGGTTAGCAGAATAATGCCCCCGCACCTGTGTCCCCGTCCGAATCCCCAGAAATTGTCACTATGGTTTTTTATACGGCAAAGGAGGATTAAAACAGCAGGCAGAATGAAGACTGCTAACCAGACGCCCCTGAGGTGGGAGACCTCAGCTGTCCCAGCAGGCCCGGCGTGTTCACTGGGAAGAGGCAGAACCGGAGAGATGGCAGCCTGAGCTCAGTCCCATCTCGTTGGCTTTGAAGATGGCAGAAGGGGCCATGAGCAGGGGAATGCGGGTGGCTTCTAGAAGCTGGAAAGGCAAGTCCAGAAAGGAGTGCAGCCCCGCTGACACCTTGATGTTAGCGGAGACCCAGCTCGGACGTCTGACCCCCCACAATGGTAAGGTGATATATCTGTCTTATTTTAAGCCCCAAAGTCTGCGATGGTTTGCTCAGGCAGCCACAGGAAGCTGATACAGAATATAGAAATGGGAAGAGGCTGGGAGACCTCCGAGAAGCATGACAGAAAAAGCCCAGACTGCCTTGATCAAGCTGTTGGTAGAAATCCGAATGTGAATATTTCCTTGTTCCCTGGGGAGCCAGGCGGTGCAGCCAACGGGAAAAGGCAGGTAAGTGTCCCCCAAGGGAGAGACCAGCATGATTCAAGGTCACTGAGAACAGACCCCCGGGCCAGAGTGGTATAGAGGCTCCTTTCAGCAAGAAAGGGGGCGGAGAGCCACGAGAGGCAGCCCTTGCCATGTGTCCTCCCCCCCCACCACCACCATGCTCTTAAATACAGAAAGCTGGGCACGCCTGCAGGCTGGGGCCGGGGCCACGTCCGCTGCCGGCAGAACACAGGAGCCCACGCGGAGCCTGAAACACGGAAAGCTATTCCCCTGCAGCGAGGTAAGCCGGCACAGGCCACAGGCCCCTGGATGTCCTGGCAAGGAGGTGTCCAGGGCTCAGGGCCCACCCTTAGGCAGCCGAGCTAGCAGGGGCCAAAGATTGTGCCTTTCCTAACGGTTAATGACTCCAGGACTCAGAAGCAACGAGAGGCGTAGCAGAGAACACACAGCCCTTTAGAGAACACCCAAACTGTCGTGAGCAGACCATCAGGGGACATAAGGACTCAGGCCCCCTCTTCCCTGGGGTGCGTCCTCAGCGCACCTGACCTGCACACACCGCTGTGTCCTGTTGGGTCACTTCGCATAATTTCTACAACGTGTTCACAATTCTCCTTGGAAACAGCAGCCTGGCCTTCCGGTCAGGTGATTGGTCATAGTTTATTCAATCATGCTTCCTTTTTTTCTTCTTTTTTTAAAGATTTTGTTTTTAAGTCATCTCTACACCCCACGTGGGGCTGGAATTCACAATCCGGAGACCAAGAGTTTGCACACTCTATCGACTGAGCCAGCCAGGCACCCCCCCCGCCCCGAGCCAGCCAGGCACTCTCCCTGCTCTTTTTTTAGCTAATAGAGTAATTCTGACATGAACCTTTGTTCAATATTTTAATGGCTTATTTAATATTGCTAAGCGTCATTAGATATAAATAGGCTGTGTTTTAAAAGAATATATTTACTTTGTTCTTTCCTCCAAATGGACAATTAGTCCAGATCCGTAAGAAGAAGCACAGACAGAGAAATAACGCAGGAGAAGCGTAATACACCCAGGCACTCAGGCCCGCCTTGGTTTCCAGGACTCCTCTTTCCAGGGACAAGGGTGCAGGGTGCCTTTGTCCTCCTTGGTGCACCGGGGAGCTTCTGGTTCGGGGCTTGGCAGAGGCCAAGACAAAATTCATGCTGTGTAGGAGTCTTATCAGTCAACAGGTCCAAGGAAAATGTGCTCCCCTAGCAGCGTCCAGAGGCCAGAGGGTAATAAAGCCACACGGGCCCAGGGGAGAAACGGCTGCTCCTACAAGCTCTCGGCGCCGGGCAGGACCCAGCTGTCGCTTCGGAAGCAGAGCGCACCTGTTTCTCACCTGAACGGGGATGGAGAGAAAAGACACAGGCACTTCTCCGTCCACTCCACCAAGGAGGGGTAAGTGCTGAGACTACTGTCACTGTTACTGTCCCATGGGAAGAGGGGACCCACGGGGGAAGGGGAAGGCTCTGGAATGCTTCTAGCAAGGAGAGGCCAGCACTGCTCCTGCATTGCCTGGGGGGGGGGTGGCCAGCCCCGGGAGAGCAGTGGGGGGAAGCAGCTTCCCCTAACATCCCAGCTCAGACACAGGACGGGGGGGGGGGTTGAGTCCAGAGCTAGCGAAGTGTGGGAGGCTGGGGCACATCAGAGATGCCACCTTCCCTCCAGCCCCTGCCCCTGCCCGGTGCTGTTCTCCCCCACACCTCCACCCCGACCCCTGAAGGCGCCTCATCTTGCCCTTGGCTGCCGGGCTGGCTCCCGGATGTGGCAGGAAGATAGCTGATGGGGACGGTGGGGGCTCAGGGGTGCCGTTAGGCAAGCAGAGGGCTGGGGGATGGTCCAAGGGCTGTGGCTCCAGACCAGCTGCTTTTTTGGAGCAGTGGGAGGCAGCCACAGCCCCTGCCCCAATTCAGCCACCCCTGCCTAAGACCCTGGCCCTGGGCCAGCCCTCGTGAGCAGTCCTGGGTGTTGTGGCCAGCAGGAAAGTATGATCGCCTCGGTTTTCCTGAAGGCCTATCCTGCAGTAAAAGACAGGTCGAGTGTGTCCTTCAGGGCCTTGGTTTGTCGCTCCCTCCTTCCAGAACGTTCTTTCCCCAGAAGCTCACAGTCTGCTTCATCTCGTCCATTCAGCTCTCAGCCCAAAGGCTCCTCCTCAGAGGCACAGTCCCTGTCCACCCTACCGAACCTGGCTGCTCAGCCCCCACTGGTTCCCAGCCCATTACCCGGTCTTATTGTCCTCATGACATTATTGTTATTTGGATTTCTCATATGTGTGCAATTTGGGGGGTCCCCTTACTAGAATGGAATCTCCAAGGGGGCAGCACGCTGCTGGACCTTTGTCCTTGAAGCAGCCCCCACTTGGTCCAGGGCCAGACACACAGGAGACGCATAGACAGGTCTTCCAGGAGGGAATGAGTGTGTGGGCAGCTATCCCCACCCCCCAGCCATCTGCCGCCTCCAGCTGGGCTCAGCCTGGGCTCCCCTGCTCCCCATTTCCAGGGGCCAAGAGCAACCCCCCAGAGTCCCTGACCGTAGCCCTGTCTCCTGCAGAGGCTCCAGCCCATGCTGGTGCTGGTGACCCTGAGCACAGCCTTTGGCTTGGCCTTCCAGGATAGTTCCAACATCACCATGGTCAAGACGCCCAACAAGGCGGGCACAGGGCAGGTGGGAGGCTGCTGCTATCTTTCCTCCCCTGGTGGTCCGCTGGATGCCCACCTCTGGAGACCAGGGGATGATTAGAGTTGTTTCTCCCCGGAGCGTCATCCTTTCCAGGCATATTGGGACAGTGAGGTGGGGGAGAAGTAGACCTGAGTTCCCTGCTTGTGGCCTTGAGACTTCATGCCACTGCCCTTCCCCTGGGAAAGCCACTTACAGACAGCAAAGAGAATGGGGTCAAGGACTGACCGTGGAGTTTCAGGCTCCTCCCTGAACCAGAGAGCATCTAGAGATTGGGACTGGGGTGAGGGGGAGCAAAGGAAAAGGAAAGAGGGTCCTTGTTGGGTGGAGAAGATCCCGAGGGCAGAGTGTCCCCAAGGCCTAGTAAGACATATGAGTCAGGAGGGAGGGACAGCCCCTGCTGATAAGTCAAGATGAGGACCAAGAACTGACCATGGCTTTGACCTCGTGGAGGGCATGCACGACCTTGACGAGAGCAGCTGTGGTGAGAGCCGGAGGCAAAAGCTTGACTGGAGTGGGTTCAAGGGACAGTGGGTGGGCTGGAGGACAGACAGCAAGGACAGGCAGCTATTTGCAGGAGTTTTATTGCACGAGGGAGCAAAAGACGAAGCTCAGTGAAGGGGGACGAGGGAGTCACGTCAGGTTTTATAGGGCGGCAGTCTTGTTTGCGTACTGAGAGGGAGGAGGCAATAAAAAAGGAGGGAGCAGCGAGGCAGGACACACAGGGGACAACTGCAGGGAGAAAGTCCCAGAAAGAGCTAGGACAGGACCCACGGTCTACCGCCATTCATGTGGGTTATGAGTTCTGCCGTATTTTTATGATGTCATTCGTTTGTAGCTGTATTTTATTCACGACTGTTTTATAGGAGGCACTGCATTAGTTGCTCATGACGTGTGTTAATATCCCTACAACGATCTTTCCTCGGTCATGAAGGTGCCATCACCGTATCACACGGCACGCTCGCGGATTCTCCATCAAATATAGATTGTCTCTATAACCGATGAGGAAACTAAGGCTCATAGAGGTCGGATCACTTGCCCCAAATCACACAATTAGTGACAATATTTCTTTTTTTTTTTGAAGCATGATTTCTTTTTTTTTTTTTTTAAGATTTTATTAAAAGAGGGGGGGAGGGTAGGAGGAGAGGGAGAGCGAGAATCCCAAGCAGACTTCCCAATGAGTGTGGAGCCCGATGTGGGGCTCAATCTCATAACCCTGAGATCACGACCTGAGCCAAAAACAAGAGTCGGACACTCAACCGACTGAGCCACCTAGACGTCCCAAACAGTGACTTTTTTTTTAAATTTTATTTATTTATTTGACAGAGATAGAGACAGCCAGCGAGAGAGGGAACACAAGCAGGGGGAGTGGGAGAGGAAGAGGCAGGCTCATAGCGGAGGAGCCTGATGTGGGTCTCGATCCCATAACGCTGGGATCACGCCCTGAGCCGAAGGCAGACGCTTAACGACTGTGCCACCCAGGCACCCCCCCAACAGTGACTTTTTAGCAACGTTTTGTGCAGTCTGGTTCCTCATCTCACCCCACACTACTGTAGGCTTTTTACTCTCATGTAACAGCAGAGAATCCATTGTGTCCTAGGGGTAATGGCAGAAACACCCTTCAGGACAATGGCAAGGGGCAGCTGGGAACGTTACATCGTCATGTCTCGTGAGATGCCCAGGTTCTTGGCTGCAGCTGGAGCAATGCTTTCCAGGTCTTAACGTCATTATGAGGTTTCATTATAAAACCTACTTGGAGAGACACAGAACATTCGTGGACAAGAACCTCACGCTGCTCCCGTGGTCTTGCACTCTGCCCATGTTTCCTCTCGGTGGCTCGCTGGGGTCGCTGACGGTGGGCCTGCTGGTTGACAGGTGCAGCAGATAAAGAGGCGTGCTGCCCTCACTGAAACCACATGTCTCTAAACGACTGTGCCTGTGGTGGGGAGTTGCTGTGATCTTGGAAATCAAGAGGCCCGAAGTCTAGTCCCCACTTGGCCACAGACACCTTGTCCTGGAAGCAAGCCCCTGAATTTCTCGGGATTTCTTCCCGTGTCCACTGCACAGAACAGCATTCCCTCCATCAGCCACCCCATGCAGGCGGCACAGCCCTGGAGAGCAGAGTGCTTGACGGCACGTGGCCTGTGCCTGGCCAGTGCTTCCAGCAGGTGCTCAATAAGTGCTTGTTGACTGGGTTTAATTCCCAGCCAGGTGACCCGGGGCTCCAAGCTGTAACAGCCGCAGCCCCTCCCTGGGCAGCCTCACGGCATTGTTGTTGTGAGGTTTGGGGTTCAGGCTGAGTCACCGCACATGCCCCAGTCTCGTGCCTCGTGTGAGAATCGAGATTAGCTGTTTGTACTTTGCTTGGTTAACACGGTGATCTCCATGCCTAAGCCCGGGAGCCGCAAGGACGCGACTCTGCAGATAGGGAAGGGTGCCTCGGTCAAGGTTCCTGGAAGGACGGGCATGAGCCCAGATCTCAGGGGAGGCACCATGGCATTCCCTTTGGCCAGATTCCACTCTTTGTTTTTGCTTTTTCAGTATTTTCTTTTTAAGTAATCTCTATACCCAGTGTGGGGCTCGAACCCACAACCGCAAGATCAAGATCATAGACTCTACCGATGGAGGCAGCCAAGCACCTCCAGATCCCACTCTTTGAAGTTCACAATTACACCTGGACTTGATGCACCAAGGTTGGCAATTAGTAGGAGGGAGTGGAAAGCCCTCTAAAGAAAACTAACATTTAAAAAACCATAGTTATTCAATTTTCACACATAAAAGAAAGCATTGCCAATTGAAAATTAATTCTCTGTTAAAGCAGGACCATAGAACCTCTTCTTCTAAGTACTTGATTAACAATCCGCTGTATGTGGTTCACTCGAATGAAGAAAACACGCAGCGTATTGTAACGACTCCATAACCCAGGCTTCTTTGTAATTCGGACTGTGCTGTTCTCAGCTTCACCAAGAGTGACTGAGCTGTTCTAGAAGCCCAGGCTTGGCCGCCACTCCCTTGCCTGAACCCCACAGTCCCAGAACTAGGGACCTCGGTGATGGTCTCATCACAGCCCTCATTTTACAGATGAGGACCCGGAGCCCAGGAGGGGCGCTGGAGCCAGCCTTGTCCACGTGGGGTCTGGACAGCCCTGAGCTAAGCTGTGGCTTTCTAGCCCCTCGGAAAGGGCTGGAGGTGGGGCAGGTATGTGTGGGCTGTTGGTTCTCCTTGGGCCCCGGGGCTGGCTGATTACCTGCTCTCAGAGCTGGGGCTCTGGTGGCAGTTCTCTCGGGGGTGTGGCCACCCACGTGGCTGAGAACACCAGCGTGCGTACCGGGCGAGCCCTCAGCGTTGCCTAGCAGGGGGTTTGCTTAGAACTCCTCTGGCTACCTGTCAGGAGGGCTTTCTGGGTTTCTGTTTGGAGACACCCACACACACACCTGCTCCTGGCAACAGAGCTCCCCCCTCCCCCCTGCTGCTGACTGACTCAGCGCACCTGTGTCCCTTGGGGTCCCGACAGTTCTCAAAGGCGGGCGGGGAGCAGGGAGACCACAAAGGGTGGCGCAGAGCCCACAGCCGTCCCACAGCCGGCGCTCTCTCTCCCTTCCTGACCTCCTTTGGCAAGACCTGGGTCAAAGTTGGCGGGGTGGGGTCAGCAAGGATGCCACTGTTGCCAGTCAGCCTGGGGCGTGGAGCGGGCTGGAAGGGAGCTGTGGATCCCGGGGTCGGGCAGGGTCCATGAGCACAGTTCTCTGTTTTCAGAGACCCTCCCTCTCCTTCACTGACTCGTGGTTGTCCAGCCTTGAGAGGGGTCCATCTAGTCCAACTCTGTATCACATCTGCTATGGGAACCCCGTTTGGCATTCCTGACGACCTTCCTCTAGCCTAGGCTCTCTTGAATACCACCAGTGACGGGAGACTCCCTCTCTGCTGAGGCAGCCATTCCTTTCTCTTCCTGTTGTTTCCAGTCAGCGCCAACTATCACTCTGCTCCCATACCCACCCCACCCCAGCTCACGCCAAAGCTCCCTGCATGGGACTTCTGCCCACTGGTCCTTGCTTCATCGTCCCTGCCGGCCATCAGCCTCTGTTGGCACATTCCCGGCACCCCCGTGACGGCTGGCCTGGAGAAACTCATGTCAGGGGAGCATCCTCCACCCTGCTCTCTGGGGGGGGGGGGGAGTCTTTGCAGAAAAGGGAGTCCCGCTGCTCAACAGCCCCTCCGCCACCATCCCCGCCATCCTCGTGGGGGTCAGCAGAGTGGCCACGGCTTTGGAGCTAATCCCCTTCTCCCGAGTGATGCTGGGAGTCTGTGCAGGTGTCTGGAGCAGCGGCTGCAGCCCCAAGGCCATGCTCAGTTTCCGCAGTGGGAGGAAGGGCCATGCCCTGCACCGCTGGCCAAGGCTGGAAGCAGGGAGGACAAGGGTCTTCTGGGCTCTGCCGGCTCTTTTCCCTTTTGGGGTGGGGGGCATCCTCATGTCTCCGTTCCCAGGTCCCTGCAAACCTTGAGCCTTCTCCCCTGACCTGATGTAACCACGCCTCCTATCAGGGAAGGATCTTTAAAAACACACTTTTACCCGGAAGCGTACATCACCACGGAGGCTCTACAGGCATCTTCCGAAGTGGAGGTCCGGTTTACACTGAGGCGGACGGGCCTCGAGCAGAAGGAATACTGAACTGGAAGCCTCCATCAGCAGGGGAGGGAGGCTTCTCAACTATAGTGATTTTTTTTCTATTGAGAAAAAAAAAATAACACAAGTCCTCTGTGCTTTGGAAAAATCAGCCAGTAACTCAAAGCAAAAGAGTTGTCTTCAAGTCCTGCCACGAGGTACGTGACGAGGGATCCCAGCTCTGCAGCTAGGAAGGAGAGGATGTCCTCATGACACCCTGGTCTGAGGATCCCGCAAGGGTTTCCTTGTAAGTGCAGACCGCACCGTCCGCATGGCCCAGCGCCATCTCCACGGAGGGGAGGTGGGGGCTGTGCGAGCTGCCTGGCGGCGGAGCGGGTGCCGTGGGGGTGAGTTTAGCAGACGGAACTGAACTACATCCCGGGCTCAGGGTCGCAGGAGACTGGGACTGCTTTTCCTCTCTGATTTCTGTCTTGCTGGAACCAGGCATCTCCTGCAGTGCCTCCCCATACACCTGGGGGAGGTGGCTCCCAAGACCCTTAGGGGCACTCTGGGAACCAGGACGGACGTTCTTATCACCTTGGGACTCTTCCTGGCACCGATCTTCAGGCCGCAGGCCGTCTTGGGCAAGCCTGCAGGCACCAGGCCCACCAAGGTCAGAGGGAAAGTGGGTGGCCGAAGCACTCAGCTCTGCCAGGTTACGGGAGGGCACAGACGAGGCCGAGAGGTGACCTTTGGTTGGGTGATGAGCAGCTTGGGGGACGTGGGTGGGGAGGGCAGTGTTGGTGACTGACGGGGGCAGATGGCACCCCGGAATGGAAGGGGGAGACTCGGAGACAAGGGTGCACAGCTCAGGGGCTCTGCTGCAGGGAAGATGGGGGTGCTGGAGGGAAGAGGGTTTTCCGGCGGGAAAGATGCAGCAGGCTTGGCTGCTAGCACAACCGCCAGGGGCCGGGTGCGAGCAGCGGTGGGGGGGGGGGGGCCCTTGGACGTTTTCTTCTGGTTGCTTCTATTTCCTCCGGGAAATAGGAGGCCCGGCCATTGCAGGTGGGATAGGGGAGACGAAAAGCCTACAAGAACACAGTGGGGGGAGGCACCTGGGTGGCTCAGTGGGTTAAGTATCTTCCTTTGGCTCAGGTCACGATCTCGGGGTCCTGGGACTGAGTCCCACGTCGGGCTCCCTGCTCAGTGGGGAGACTGCTTCTCCCTCTGCCCCTTCCCTGGCTTGTGTTCTCTCTCACTGTCAAATAAATAAAGCCTAAAAAAAAAAGAACACAGTGGGGTTGTTTTGTTTTGTTCATAAACATTTTCAAATTACCCGAATTCCACACACATTCCTGTACGGGTAGACCCACCACCACGGGACTTTGCAGAGACCCCGAACCAGTAGGTGGTCAGTGAAAGGCCAGGAGCAGTAAGGATTCCCGAGCAGTTGACCTTCAGCACGGATCTGGGAGGGGGCTGCCTCCTGCTGGCCCTGGCCATCTGTCCGCCCTCCCCGCCCACCTGTCCGCCCTCACAGCCGCGGCGGCTCGTCTTTTGTCCTGCAGACACAACGCCCGCTCAGCAGGGTTAACCGGCTCGGCCTGGTCCCCATCCTGGCTTCCAGGGGTTCCCCGATCCCTGGCAGTGCCCCGTACCCCAGACCTTCGGAAGGGGCTCCCACAGCCGCAGCGCTGGGCCTGCCGTGTCGCTCCCGACCCGGACTCTGGTCACATAGAGCGTGTGCCATTTCCAGTCATAATGTTGGGAACAAGACGCATCTTCCTTTCCTTTAGGGCTCACGCCTTTAAATCATGTGCTTATGAAGAAAAACAATGCTCTTGCTGCAAAGTGAAGTAATAAATATCCTTTTTAAATTGTAATGATTTTCTCCAATTTTAAATGTGGAGCCCTTTTGTGGCTGGGTCTCGGGCAGCCCCATCCTGGCAAGGACTCAGTCCCTGCTGCCCTTGGCTCTCATGGGCGGGAGGGGGGGGATGCAGAATGCGGGGGGCGAGTGACCTTGAGAGAGGGAGTCAGGACACGGGGAGGTCCGAGGGAGGGTGCCCAGTGCCTGCAGGGGTCGTTCAGAAGGGTGATGAAGAAACAGCTCGGCAAGGTAGGGAAGATTCTGGGTGGGAGAGGCGCTCCGAGACACAGTGGCCAGTGGGACAGGATGGAGGCGCCCTGGTGCCCGCGCATCCCTGGCAGCTAGGGGGCGTGGTTGGTGGAGAACACAGTCAAGGTCAGAGTCGGCCTTATGGTTGATTGGCATTGAGGGCTGGGAGCTGGACCCGGGTGTGTGGTTGTGACTGGGGGCACCATCACAGTGTTGGGGACCCAGGTGGGGTCAAGTGAGCACACCACACCAAGAAAACAGTGGGCTGTGGCCAGAGGTGGGCCGAGCTCCTAGGGAGCTCCCTGGGCCTCCCTAAGGCCGATGAGCTGCCGTCAGCGGTCAGCAACGTGACGGACCAGGCAGGGAAGGCCCAGGGTGGCCTGTCTGCTCTCCACCTCTTCCCATTTCGGTCTCTGCAGCTCTCTGGGATCAAGGCTGTACTTGGGCTGTGAGGCGCGGCCTGTGTGCCCAGCCGCAAGCAGGGGTGGGCGAGCGGCGGGGATGAGGCCGGCAGGGGGCTGCCGTGTGGCTGGAAATTCTATCCTGAGCTGTGCTGTTCTAGCACCAAGGAGGCCCGGAGCTTCTGTCTCCCAGATCTGCCCCTCCCCACGGCCCGCCTTGCTCTTCTCTGGCTACAGAAACTTTTTCTTTCCAGCTCAGTCCCCAAGAGTCCCTCAGCCTCCTGCCAATAGTCCCCTCCCCACTCTGCAGGAGGCCTGCTAGGCTGGAATGAACTGGGGGTCAAACAGATTTCAAGTTCCCCGGGGGAGGGTGGCGAGTTGGCACAGCCTGGGTCAGGAGCCCATCTTGGACTCACTCAGTGTGGCCGATAGTGGCCTCATTGTCTGTGAACATTGTCCTTTTGCAGTAACCCTATCCGTGATGTGGAGGGAAGGGTGGAGATCTGAAAAAAAGGGAGGGGGGGCAGGGGGCTGCTTCCAGGAACATCGCAGGCTGTTTGGGTAACCCAGCTGGTGTTGGAGGAACGTGTCAGGAAAAGGTGGCATCAGGCCTTCAGGGACTCGGGGACATGTCCTGTGTGATGTTAAGAGTGACGGACAGCCCGGGCAGGAGCCACCGAAGCCACAACAGCACGCGCACGTGTGGCTTTCAGAAGGGCGGTGCGTGCCCACGTCCTGGGGGCTGGGCCGGGAGAGGCTGAGCCCGGGGTCAGCGGGGCCCAGACTGAGCGGCGAAGAGTCTGTCAAGAGGCCCCGAGATGGCAGAGGATCAAAGTGACAGAGGAGTCATGGAGATGCCTCAGTCAGCTCCCATTTCTTCTTCTTTTTCTCTCTTTTTAAAATTTTGTTTATTTATACTTTTTAATTAACATATACTGTACTATTTGCTTCAGGGGTACAGGTCTGTGTTTCATCAATTGCATACAACACCCGGTGCTCATTCCATCACGTGCCTCCTCAACGCCCATCCCCCAGTTACCCCATCCCCCACCCCTCCCCTCCAGCAGCCCTCAGTTTGTTTCCTGAGATTAAGAGTCTCTTATGGTTTGTCCCCTCTCTGGTTTCATCCTGTTTCATCTTTTTCCTCTCTTCCCCTATGATCCTGTTTTGTTTCTTAAATTCCACACATCAGTGAGATCATGTGGTAATGGTCATTCTCTGATTGACTTATTTTGCTTAGCATAATACCCTCTAGTTCCATCCATGTCGTTGCAAATGGCAAGAGTTCATATTTTTGATGGCTGAGTAATATTCCATCATATATATATATGTATATATATACACCACGTCCTTATCCATTCATCTGTCGATGGACATCTGGGCTCTTTCCACACTTTGGCTATCGTGGACACTGCTGCTATAAACATTGGGGTGCACGTGCCCCTTCGGATCACTACATTTGTGTCTTTGGGGTAAATACCCAGTAGGACAATTGCTGGGTCATAGGGTAGCTCTATTTGCAACTTTTTGAGTCCGCCCCCATTTCACAGAGGCAGATCCGGCGGCTCAGAGGGGCCACTGCTGGCATCTAGGGGCCCGGGCAGAGCCAGGCTTACCCCAGGCCTCCAGAATCCAGGTCGCAGCCCACCCCACCCCCTGCCCCCACTGCCTCCTTCCTGTCCAAAAGGTGCCCTAGGCTTTCAGGACTGTTGTCAAGTCGGGAATGGTAAGCCAGGGGCCTGGCCTTTGGGCCTCCCCTCACAGCCCCTGCGCCCTTGTTTTAGGTCAGCCACTATGCACACACGGTCTATGTATCCGCGGGCGTGGAGGCCACTCACTCCCAGTATGTAACAGTGGGTGTTGCCATGGTCAACACAGCGATGACCGTCATCTCGGTGAGTGACCGGGAAGCGCCCTTTCCCTTGCGGGTCTCCGAGCAGGGCCCCAGCAGGCACAGAGGAGCCCCAGGGGTCCGTGGAGAGGTGTGGTGGCACTGGTTCTGGGGTCACTGGAGGGACGTGGACTCTTGGACCACTCCTGTGACCTTGACCAGGCCATCTCACTACCTTCAAATTCAAGTTTCTTCCTCCATAGAGTGGTCACAGTGGCTGCCTTACCCAGAGTATGTGGGAGTCACCTACGGTTGCAGTAAAACTTATCTCAGAGTTTTAGATGTGACATGTGAACCACTCCTGCCTTGACGTAGGTGCTGTGTTAAGAACGTAAATCAGCAGAGGAGCGCTCATTCCCAAGGTCGGGTGGCTGAGACCCCAGCGCTCCTTTCTCTAGAACCTCTACAGGTGTTTTACTCTTGTTTTCAGTTGCTGTTTCTTGAGTTAGCTGTGAGGTTTAAGGTATTTTAGAAAGCTATTTATTACTTTCTCGTATTTTCGCCAGAGCCGGTTTAAGTCCCGGTCAACTTCCAGGGGATTTAAGGAGGTGGGAGTGGGAGGGTGATGGGAGGGTGACAGGAGGGGCCAGGCCAGGCCAGGCCGCCCACCCTTCCTGGAGTCCTTCCGTCCACCCCCCCTCCTGCTGACTCCCTCGTGTCCCCCTCCCCTGGGCACAGCCCGCCCTCTCCCCAGAGCCCTCTGCTCTAGGAGATAACCGGGACCCTCCCTCCGCCCACCATCCTGCCCGGGACCCTCGCCTCCCTGGAGGAACAGCCCCGGGTGCCGGGCCTTGACCATGGAGTTGGTCTTCTTTCTCAACTTTTTATACAAACCAGGGTTGCCATTTTGCTCCTGTCAGGCCCTTGCTGAGGGGCAGCAATAATCCCCATCTGTAGGGCTGTTGGGAGGATTGCAAGTGACCACACAGGGCCTGCACCAGGTCAGCCCTCCGGGGGGCACTGGTGTGGATGCTGGTGGCGGGCTTGGAGTAGCACCAGAGTGTTATGGGAACCAGAAGGCTGTAGGGGAAGTTAGCTGGAAAGAGCAGGGCTTAAGTTTGGAATAGTCAAGAAGGAACGTGCAAGTCCAGGAGGCGGAAAGGGGAGTGTGTGGGTTGAGCGGGGCCTGCACGATGCGAGGCCAGACTCCAATGGCCACACTGTGAATCGAAGCAGCAGGTAATGGGGGGAAGCTATTTTTTAATACAGGTTTTATGACCATTTGGGTATGGGGAGGCCAGCCAATCAGATGACCGTCACAGCTACCCTGGGGCCTTACTGACCCCGAAGGGCCCCCCACCCCCCACGATTAACCATTTTCTAGAAAGAGCAAACCACTTGGCCCGTGAGTGCACCTTTCATATGAAATCAGCCGATCCAGAGCCCACAGCCCCAGCCAGGTCTTCCGTAGGCTCTCACACTCTGGGCCGGACCCACCAGCCCTAACCTCCCCGGGGCAGATGCCAAACAGCCAGGGGCAGCCCCTGCACTCCCAAACCTGCTGAGATTGTTCAGACCAGCCGATGCTCAGCCTGCCTTCCCCTAGAAACCATAAAGCCTCCTCGCCGTCCTCCTTGCCCTGCAGGGTGGCTTTGTGCAGCGCTCGGCTCGGCTCGGGAGGCGGCCCCTCCTGCCGGTCGGCTCCCCATCTGCGGCTCGGCCTCCTCCTGCTGACGCGGGCGCTCCTCTGCCGGGTCTGACCCCATTTTCCTGCCCTGCGGGACGTTGGGGGAGCACGCCGCGGGGGGGGGGGGGGG
>NW_024425786.1:6335497-6402236 GCF_017311325.1 Ursus maritimus | reverse complement strand
CGGGGGGGGGGGGGGGGGGGCGTGGCCAGCGGCACCGCTAGACCAGGTGGCCCCCGCACCCCTCATATACGAGTCCTCAGTGATGCCCCGCCCTAAAGTGAGGTTGGGGGGAGTTTCACTCACCCACACACGCAGGCAAACAAGTGGGTAAGTATGACGCTCCGACCATAACGTGAAAGCAAAACAGGAAACGTTTTCAATAAAGTAGGTATTTCTCTCCTTTTTTATGATTTTATTTATGTATTTGCAAGAGAAAGCAAAAGAGAGAGAGAGCACATGAGCAGGGGCAGAGGGAGCAGGAGAAGCAGACTCGCCGCGGAGCAGGGAGCCCGACGCGGGACTCGATCCCAGGACCTGGGATCATGACCTGAGCCGGAGGCAGATGCTTAACTGACTGAGCCACCCAGGGGCCGCTAAAACAGGTATTTCAATAGCTAAATTCTCAGGCACCAAGCGCGCTAGGAAGTGCCAGCTGGGGGGAACTGGAGCGGACTCAGGAGAAGACAGGTCCGAAGTTGATCCACGGAAGAAGTTACGAGGACAGAGCAGCGGCCAGTGTGAATGGCAGGGTGAGTTCTGTCGGGATCCGGGATGAGAGAGGGGAAATGAGGCTCAGGCCCACGCAAAGGTTAGGACAGAGAGCGAGAGAAGGACAGGACGTTCAGCAAATGCGCTTGGCCTGATTTAGAGACGTCGGGTAAAGTAACGCCCAGGTTATAAAGTGAGGCCAAGCTCTCCTCTCGAAATCCCACCGCATGTCAAGAGTAAAAACACTGCATAGTAAAAACATCTCGGGGGCCAGATGGGAACGAAGTGGGAAATGAAACCAGTATGAGGAGCTGGAAAGTCATTGGGTTATAGTCGGCCCTCAAACAACGTGGGGTTAGAGGGGCCTCGACCCCTCCCGGACGCAGTCGAAAATTCAAGTAGAACTTTTGACTCTCTCAGAACTTAACAGCCTGTCATTGACCAGAAGCCTTATCAATAACAGAAACAGGCGATTAACAGCTATTGTGTATGTAGTATGTGTCCTATGCTGTATTCTTACGGTAAAGTCGGAGAGAGGAAAGGAAACGTCATTTAGAAAATCGTAAGGAAGGGAATATATTTAGGCCGCTGGACTGTATTTGTCAAAAAAAGTTCATGTGCGTGTGGACCAGCTCAGTTCACACCTGTCCTGCTCTAGGGTCGGCTGTGGTGTCAGAGTGAGATTAAAACATAATGCACCCCAGACGAGGAATACAGGTGTCCCCTGCTTTTCCAAAGTTTCCGTTATACCATTTCCCTTTAACCAAAGACCTGCATTAGTGCCTGTTTTTGATAACAGGTTGAGAAAGAAATCCAAAGAAGATTCTCACTTTTATGTGAGTGAAAAAGTGTTTGTTTCTCAGGGGGCCTTTCCAGAAGCAGCGCCCCGCCCTCCCCAGCGCTAGCGCCCCGACGAGCTCCTCCCCCGGGGAAATAGTCCAGCAGCGCAGCGTCTCGCTACTGGAGCTTCAAAAAATGTCCGTGAACATCTGTGCTTTAGCTTTATTGATTTTATGCATCTCTAAGCAAGAGGTGTCCTAAGGTATCAGAAAAGCCTAAGAGACGTTATTTTGGGGAGGGTCTGGGAACCCTCAAAAGTTTTCCTGTTGAAATGAATGGTCATGCCTTCTCTGCTTCACGCCGTTTCAGCTTACGAAAGTTTTCGTAGGAACACTGTACGTTCGGGTAGCGGGGGAGCCCTGCACGTCCTCCCACGTTTATTAGCTGTGCTCCGCAAGCATTTTAAAACGCGGAGGATGGCTGTGATACGAAACATTCGGAAAGCAATCAACATTTTATGCATCCTTGCTACTTCTTTGCACGTGCGAGGAGATGGTTCTGTTGGCCCGGGCAGGGGTCTTCGTTCTTCGTCCTCTTCTCCAAGCTGGCCTCTCCCTAAGGACGACTTCCTCCTTCATTCCTGGGCCCTGCAGTGAGCTTCAGGTGCAAAGTGGGTTGCGTGGGGGGGAGGGTAGCAAGATGGGGGGGGATAGCAAGATGGGGAGGGGACCAATGGAGGGACCGGCGGGGTGGACGGTGACAGAAGGAGCTGGCGAGGAACATGCGAGCTGCATTCTTATTTGGGTTCAAGTTTGCTTTGTAAAGACCTGAACTTCCTTATTTTAAAACAAATCTAATCTAGAACATTTGGGGACTTTGGGCGAGAGAAAAGCAGTCGATGAAACGGGACATTGTCTACAGAGAGAATTGCTGGGTACGTTTTGGAAAACTTGGTGGCGTCCCCAGCAGCCCTTTCTCCCTCACTGCCTCCGCCCAAACCGATGGGCCAATCCTGCCGGCTGTGTGGCTCTGTGGCTCTGTGTCTGGGACGCCCCCCCCACCCGGCCTCACTGACCTCTTCTTATATTTCTCCTGCCTGCTCCCCCCGCCCCTCCCCCACGGTTGTCGTGGAAACGTGACTCGGGAGGCCCTGCTGGCTCTTCATCCCTTGTCACCAGGCTCGCCTCCCCCATTCCGGGGGGCTGTCCTTGCAGCCCAGTCTTGCCCTGGCGGGTGGAGACAGCTTTGTAGAAGGAGCCATTCCTGGCCCGCCTCAACCGCCAGGCCCGCGCCCGTTCCTCGGCAGCCCACCTCCCAGTTGCAGAGAAGAAGTTCCCCGTGTCGTTAGTGTTGGGGCTCCCCGTTTAGTTTGGTTGAAGTGTGCTCACCTGATGTGGTGCCAGTGCTTGTTCGGCTGTGGGGAGCAGAGAGGGTGGTCTGCCAGCTCTCTTGGTCTGGTATTTTCTAGAAGGATTCTGTCCGGTAGCGTCGAGCCCGGGACCCACCTCCCGCCCCTGCTGATCGTCTGACTCGGGACACTGCTTGATCCCTGAAAGGCCCAGCGTCCTTGTGATCCGTGTTCAGGGTCTCTGTGCTCTGATTCCACCTCCGTGGCCTTGAAAGGATAATGTCCTCACTCAGAGGCTTGTCGTGAATTGAGTGGGCTGACCCTTGCGATGGGCAGAGAGTAAACGCATGGTGGGCACCCCTATTACATTGTTCTCAATTAGGTAAGGCGTGGGAAGCCCTCTCTGTGTGAACGAGAACGCTGGGCGTCGGTCCTGGTTCTCGTCTTCCTCTCTCTCTTGCCACAGAGCCCCTGAGACCCAAGCGGGTGCTCAGAAATTCGGCGTGGCTCCTCTCAGTGCCGGGGAGGTGGGACCGGCAGGTGGGCTCATCTGCACGTGGGGCTCTTGGCCTCAAGCTTTCAGCGGTCCCAGGCCGGCCCCCGCAGGCCCAGCCAGCCCTGCCTCTCCCCGCAGAGTACGGTCCCTGAGCCGTCCTGCCTTGGCATCGCCTGTGTGTTCATCTGCATCACGGGACGTTCCCTCGGGTCCCCTGAGCACCTGCACACCCCACCAGTCTTCCAGGGCCTGGTGCTCAGGAGCACATGGCAGGTGCTCAGGAAATATTTGTGGAATGAACGGACGTCCTCGATTCATGATGCTTGTGACATTCTCTCTGCTTTTTCCTTTGCGCCTATATGTGAAGGCTCAGCTCAGTTTACCTTTCCCTTGAAGGCCGTTTCAGTTCACGCTCATTCGTTCAACACACATTTACCAAGTGCCGACCTGTGCCGCAGCCAGGCCGGGGCTCCCAGAGGTGCCCAACCAGGACATGAGCCTCTCCAGAGAAGGAGCTCATGCCAGCCAGACCGCACTGGGGACACCTCAGTTCACAGCCAAACCCTCCAGTCGTTTGCTTTAGCCTCCACGCCTACCGCCCACGCGAGGCTCAGTGGTCTTTGGTCCCCTGACCCCCGGCTACAGTTGTTTGTGGCCTTACCCCCGTGACCACAGCTCGCAGCCTCAGGCCCTCCCCTCAGTCTACCTCTCGGGAGCCTCCAGACTCTGGGCTCCCTCTCCCCTCTGTGTCCTCCAGAGAATCAAACCCCATCCTCACTGCCTGGAAAAAAGGTATCTGACTCCAAAGACGAGAACATTCCCTGCAGAATCTTGGTTTTGAAAGAGCTGTCCAAACACCAAAACAAAAGTATCGATCCTTTCAACACACGTTGATGAAGTCCGGACTTCGTGCCAGGCCCTGGGACACGGCTGTGAACCAGAGGGACACAGCCGCGTTTAAGGATAGTTAAGTGGGGTTTTTGGCTGGAAGCCTTCCCAGTGAGCCTCGAATGTGGAGGCAGGAGGGCCCAGTGGGAAGAGTGTTGGTGTTTGTCAGGAACCTGAGTTCTGGGGCGCCTGGGTGGCCCAGTCGTTAAGCGTCTGCCATCAGCTCAGGGCATGATCACGGCATTCTGGGATCGAGTCCCGCATCAGGCTCCTCCACTGGGAGCCTGCTTCTTCCTCTCCCACTCCCCCTGCTTGTGTTCCCTCTCTGCTGGCTGTCTCTCTCTGTCAAATAAATAAATAAAATCTTAAAAAAAAAAAAAAAAAGGAACCTGAGTTCTGCCCCTTCCTGCCTGTGCTTTCTCTGGGCCTCGGGCTCCCGCCTGAAGAATGAGGATGATCAGACGGTGCGCGGATTTGACAGGGAGCCGGGTTCTAAAGGACTGCGTGGCTGCCAGTCTTCTGGAAGTGGAGAGGGAAACAGGACATGGTGGGCGGCACAGATAACTGCCCTCACCGTTTTGGGGTACAGAGCCTTGAAGAAGGGGCCTCCTCCTTGCTGGACTGGAGGGGTTTGACTTCCTACGGGCAGCCCATTCTGGGGCTTTGAAATCCTGTCCATGTCCATCCAGTGAGACTGTGCATTTTCATTGTGGCCAAATCATCCTCAAGGGTTGGAAGGTGGTTAGGAGGAGAGACAGGATGTTACTCTTTTTATATATAAAGCTATAGACACACAGTACATAAAACGGTTATACAGCATATATGTGGCATTAAAATTTCATGAGGGATGGTGATTAGGGGGAAAAAATGGCTGAGGACATTTTAGACCAATCTTAATGAAAAAAGTTTGAGGAACACCCAAGGCAAGGCGCAAGCAGCATGTGCCTACCATTGCCCGCACCCACCACAGGGCAGCAGCACTTCCCAGGCACAAGCTCTCCGCGAGCTCTGCTTCCCCTTCACTGAGAATTTCAAACTGGCACCAACACCAGGGGAGAGTGGACTCGGTGTGACCTTGGGGCCCACGCACAGAGGTTGTCCCCATGCCGCACAGCTGTGAGTGCACCCAGGGGGAGCCCGAAGGGATAGGAAGCGGGGTGAGAGATGTCAGCTTCTTCCCTTGGCCATCTGGAGCGGACCGTGCTCCAGGAGGTCTAGATTTGGGGACAGAGCCAGCCAGGTACTAGTCGTCCTCGAGGGCCCTTGAGCCCCTCTCTGCTCCACTCGTCCTGTGCTCTCTTCCTCAAGGTCCCGTCCCCTCTGTGGTGAGGGCTGAGATCTTCCCGCAGCCCCTCCTGGACGCCCACCTTCATATAGATGGGGCTGTGCGCTGGCTCTCCTGCTTCACCGTGGGCTTCTTGTCCCTTCCATCCAGGTGAGTGGGGTTTTCCAGCAGGAAGCACGTGGGGCAGCCCCTTTCCCCCGCTTCCAGTCCACCCTGATACCCCCAAGGCAGAAGAGGCTCCAGGAAAGAACTGGTGTTTCCCCTTCTACGAATTCGACAAGGGGCAGCTCTCAGACACTTTCAAGGTCCATAAAACACACGTGGCACCAATTCGAACTCTGTAAATAAGGCAGT
This sequence comes from Ursus maritimus, assembly GCF_017311325.1. Classification (NCBI taxonomy): domain Eukaryota; kingdom Metazoa; phylum Chordata; class Mammalia; order Carnivora; family Ursidae; genus Ursus; species Ursus maritimus. Next base: position 6,396,557 of record NW_024425786.1, on the reverse strand, counting down.
TTCCTATTTACTGGAGGGAGCTCCCTCGCTCAGTTAATGAAAGACTCATTGCACGGGGCCTCTGGTCGGCCACTTTCGAAGTCAATAGAAATCAAGCTGGAGCCAAGGGAACAGATGTCCCACCCCACTCTCCTTCCCCTGTCCCAAGGGCGTGTACAATGTCCCAGGGAACACCAAGTCCCTGTCATTAAAGGGCTAACAAGTTCTTATTGACATGAAGGTGGGACCCAGTTTTCTAGCTGTTTCCCTCCAGCAGAAGTAAGGTAAAACTGGCCACCAAGAAATTCCTCTATGATTCACAAAGGCCTTGCCCAGAACTGTCCTTGTCACTTCTTTCCTCCTCCATTCTCCTGTTTTCCTGTCCCTTGGCTTAGGAGGTCATTGGTGCCTACAGTTTCATTCTTTGCTAAAATCTGTTTCCTAGCTGCTATGTACGTCTTCGTGGTTATTCCTGAGACCAAGGGCCAGACGTTTGTGGAGTAAACCGAATTTTTGCCAAGAGAAACAGAGGGACGTTTTCTGAGAAGCAAGAGGAAATCACAGATGTCGGGCCTCACATACTGTCTCTGTTTGCCAAGGAAACGCATGTCTGCAGGTGGTGTATCAAGGCTTCCTCCTCTGAGAAGGACTCCACCCCAGGCCTTGAGTGAGGGTGAGAGCTCTGAGGCTTTGGTGCCCCCCCCCCACCTTGGCAACTGGAAGACTTTGGAAACGTTAGTCTCTGATTCAGTCGAGAAGTGGTTGGCCCATTAGAACTCCGTTCTCTGATTCTGCATTAGCACCAAAACCCAAATGATGTCTGGATGCACTTCTTGAAAGGAAAACTTTTCAAGTGCTGTGGTTGAGGTAGAGGCCTGAATCCTCATCAGCACATTGGTTAGAGGATTAAAAGAGCTAGAAGTCAAAGCTCTGGACTCCATTGCCTTCCTGGGGAGGCGGCTTCCTCTCACCTTGTGACAGGGGGCTGTTTGTCAGCATTACAGCCTACAGGGGCGGCTGGGCAAGGGACGTAATTCTATGGAGCCAGCATTACTCTTACACCAAAACCAGACTAAGGACATTGCAGTAAAACCATAGGCCACTATCCTTCGTGAACATAGGTACAAACATATTAACCAAATTTTAGCAAACAGAATCCAATAATATGTTAACAGGATCATAAAATATCATGACCAACTGGAGTTTAGTCTAGAATGCAAGGTTGGCTTAATCCTCTCCACAATGATCTATAAATTCAACACAATTCCAAAGTCTCAGCAGGCTTTATGAGGGGGATAGAAATTGACAAGCTGATTCTACAATTTATGTAGAAATTCAAAGAACCCTGTAATAACCAAAAGTACTTTGGAAAAGATGCAGTTGGATGACTGTATGACCTAACGTCAAGACTTACTCTAAAGCTACCGTAATCAAAACAGTACAGTGTGCAAATAGATGGATAGAACACAATAAAGAATCCAGAAATAAACTCACACGTAAACAATGGATTTTTGACAAAAACAATTGAATGGTGACAGGATAATAGTTCTTTTTTTTTAAGATTTATTTTTATTGATTTGAGGGGGAGAGAGAGAGAGCTTGAGTGAGAGGGGCAGAGGAAGAGGAAGAGAAACCCAAACAGACTCTGTGCTGAGCACGGAGCCAGACTCGGGGCTGGATCTCACAACCCTGAGATCGTGACCCGAGCCAAAACCAAGAGTTGGGTGCTCAACTCATTGCACCACCCAAGAGCCCCATGACAGGATAGTATTTCTTTCTTTTTTTTCTTTTTTAAGATTTTATTTATTTATTTATTAGAGAGAGAGAGAGCAGGGGGAGGAACAGAAGGAAGAGCAGAGGGAGAGCGACAGGCAGACTTCATGCTGAGTGTGGAACGCCACCTGGGGCTTGAACTCAGGACCCTGAGATCATGACCTGAGTTGAAACCAAGAGTCAGATGCTTAATTGACTAAGCCACCCAGGCCCCCAGCATAGTATTTCTAACAAATGTGCTGGGCGATTATATCCACATACAAAGACAAAACAGAACAAAACTTCTATCCATACCTCACATCATACATAAAGATTAACTCCAAATGGGTCATAGGCCTAAGTTAAAACCTTACACTCTAAAGCTTGTAGAATCAAACATGAGAGAGAAATACTTGTGAATTTGGGTTACACAAAAACACCAAAAGCATAATTCATAGAAGTAGGTATCGATACATCGGACTGCTATGAAAAGACAAGCAGACCAGCAGAAAATATTTGCAAATCATATAGCTGAGAAAGACTCGTATCTAGATGGATTAAAGTATAAAAACCCCTCGAAACTCCATAACAAGAAAACTTACAATCCAATTTTAAAAATGGGCAAAAGATTTCGATACTTCACCAAAGAAAAAATAGATTGTAAATAAGCATGGGAAAAGGAGCTCAGTATTATCAGTAATTAGAGAAATGCAAATTGAAACCACAAAGAGCTACTCCCACACACCTGTTAGAATGCCTGACCTCACCAGGACTGACCACCTCGAGCATCGACGGAATGTGGAGACAGGAGCCCCTGCGTACCACCGTCAGGATTGTAAAATGCTACAACCCCTTTCCAAACCAGTTTGCCAGTCTCTTAAAAAGTGAACAATACACCTGCAAGTGAGCCAGCATTCCACGCCTACCTATCTGCCCGAAGAAAGAGCATTTGTCCATACACAGGCTTGTATGCAAGGGTCTGTACCAGGTTTATGTGTAAAGGCGCCAAACTGGAAACAATGTAAAAGTGGGTCCCTAGGTGAGTGGATAAACCAGTTGTGGTATGTCCATACAGCAGAGGACCGCTCAGCAATAAAAAGATATGAATGATGGAGAAGTGCTGCATATACATGAATCTCAAAGTAATTCTGGTGAGTGAAAGAAGCCAGACCAAAAAAAAAAAAAAAAGTACATACTGTATTATTTCAATTATATAAAACTGTAGAAAATGCAAACAAATCGGGGCACCTGGGTGGCTCAGTTTGTGAAGCGTCCAACTCTTGGTTTCAGCTCAGGTCATGAGATCAAGCCCCGAGTCGGGCTCTACACTCAGGGAGTCTGCTTGGGACTTTCTCTCCCTCTCCTTCTGCACCTCCCTCTCTCGCTCTCAAATAAATAAAATCTTTAAAAAAATGCAAAGTAATCTAAAGTTACAGAAAACAGATCAGTGGCTGCCTGGGAGTAACTTCTGGAATAATGGAAATGTTCATTATCTTGACTGTGGTGATAGCATCACAGACGTATGCATATGTCCAACTATCAATTTGTACCTTTTAAATAAAAGAAATGACTAATAAAAATATTTTAAAAATTCACATTGGTAAACCATGGGTCTCTAGGCGACTGTGCCTGTGGTGGGGAATTGCTGCGATCTTGGAAATCAAGAGGCCCGAAGTCTAGTCCCCACTTGGCCACAGACACCTTGTCCTGGAAGCAAGCCCCTGAATTTCCGGGATTTCTTCCCGTGTCCACCGCACAGAACAGCATTCCCTCCATCAGCCACCCCATGCAGGCGGCACAGCCCTGGAGAGCAGAGTGCTTGACGGCACGTGGCCTGTGCCTGGCCAGTGCTTCCAGCAGGTGCTCAATAAGTGCTTGTTGACTGGGTTTAATTCCCAGCCAGGTGACCCGGGGCTCCAAGCTATAACAGCCGCAGCCCCTCCCTGGGCGGCCTCGCGGCATTGTTGTTCTGAGGTTTGGGGTTCAGGCTGAGTCACCGCACATGCCCCGGTCTCGTGCCTCGTGTGAGAATCGAGATTAGCTGTTTGTACTTTGCTTGGTTAACACGGTGATCTCCATGCCTAAGCCCGGGAGCCGCAAGGACGCAACTCTGCAGATAGGGAAGGGTGCCTCGGTCAAGGTTCCTGGAAGGACGGGCGTGAGCCCAGATCTCAGGGTTCTAAGTACTTGATTAACAATCCTCCGTATGTGGTTCACTTGAATGAAGAAAACACGCAGCGCATTGTAACGACTCCATAACCCAGGCTTCTTTGAATTCAGACTGTGCTGTTCTCAGCTTCACCAAGAGTGACTGAGCTGTTCTAGAAGCCCAGGCTTGGCCGCCACTTCCTTGCCCGAACCCCACAGTCCCAGAACTTGGGACCTCGGTGATGGTCTCATCACAGGCCTCATTTTACAGATGAGGACCCAGAGCCCAGGAGGGGCGCTGGAGCCAGCCTTGTCCACGTGGGGTCTGGACAGCCCTGAGCTTCCGTGAGGCTAACAGCGCTCTTGGGCATCAGGAAAGGCTGGGGGAGGGGTCCTCGGGCTGGTCGATCGCACGGCTCGTGAGGTTTGGGCTCCAGTGGGCCACCCCCCAGGTGTGGGGCCACGTGTCTCCCAGGCAGGCCCTCGCTGCCTGCTTGGTAGCCAGTCCACTAGAAAACCAGCCCACATGTCAGTTAATTGTCCAGCGAGTCCTGTGCGGCTCGGGGTGGGGGGGCAGTATTCATGGAACTCTTGGAGCCCACTGTGGGGGTGGGGGGGGCATTGTTTGCCCTGCCTGTTCAAAAAATCATGGATTTCAAAACTGAGAGGGACTTTGTCTTAGTCCCTGTCCCTGGTAGGAATCCCATGTTCAACGTTCCTACCCTTGTCATCAGGCCTCTGCTTGAATGCCTTCATTGACGGGCAACTCACCACCCCCAAACACAGCCCACTGCAGCATGGGCTCTGGAACCAGACAGCACAGCTTTCAATCCCGGTTCTGCCACTCGGGTAAGTTACTTAACTTCTCTGTCTCATTTTCCAATCTGAAAAATTGGGACAATCATAGCACTTGTATCTACGCCGTAGCATTGTTGAGAAGATTCAGTGTGTCCGTGGGCGGGGAGGGGGCTCCTTGGCTGAGATTCTGTATGTCTGGCTCTGCTCTCCTCTTTCCCCAAAGATGTTCTTCTGAGCCCAGGGTGACCCACAAGGGCTGGAGGTGGCTGCCCCCGCGGCAGCCCTGCACCCCACTGGCCGACCGAGTGGATGTGCAGAAGCCCCGGGTGCCCCCGCCCCTCCGGTGGGAGCAGTCTGAGGATGCTCCACACGTTTGTGCGACTCCGGGGGGCGATGCCTGCTGGTAGCTGCCTCCACGACACACCATTTCTTGGCTGCTTTCTTACTCGGGGCTCATTTCTCCCCTCCCTCCCAGCATTTTCTTCCCCTTTCCAAATGAAAGACTTGCCCTGGAACCCTTGACTCAGGCTCTGCTTCTGGGGGAGCCCACTAAGTCGGCTTGGAGAGTGCCGCTTGCAGTGGGCGGCCCCAAGTGTGTGCGTGTTCAGTGGGAGCGATAACGGCAGGCAGCTTCCCCCAGGGACATATCCTTCCCGCATGGGTCCCCAGCCTTCCTGCTCGGAGCTCGGCCCTCCGTCCTCACCTTCATATGGCCCCCATCCCATGGTCTTGTCCTAGACGCCTGCTCGGCACCTGGGTGAGGACGGGCTCAGACATCACACCCCCTTTGTCATTCAGGTCCAGGGGAACCTGCCATCTCAGCCACCTTCTGTCCCCAGAGTCTGTCCCAGGCCACGTCCTGGTGGAAAGGGAGCCCCACTGATGAATAATGTCTTTGCCATCATTCCCATCATCGGGACGGGAGCCTCAGAGTGAAAGTCTTTTCTTGGGGATACAGGGTCTGTACTAACACAGACCAGTGGGTGCCAGCACCCTGGTCCTGCCTCAGGGTCACCGACAGCAGGGAAGGACCCAAGTGCTTTGCTTTCTGAGAGGGGCAGGTCAGCACCATTGGCCAAGGTTGGAAACAGGTGTGAACAGGGCTCAGGGCTCCTGTCAATTTACCTGGCTTTGCAATTAGCCTGTTTGCTTCCCGTGAGGGGACAGAATGTGACCAACCATGAGAGTCCCAGGCCCCACTTGTTCCCCTGCTGTCCCTGATCCTATTCTCAGTCTAGAAAGTCTCCAAACACCTATGACTCCTAGACACATCCTCGTAATGATCCTTTCTTCCCCCGGTAATGCTTCTTACAAAAAACAACAACAGCAACAACTTATAAATTTGCCATATTTCCTCTCCTCCTCCTTCTTTGCTGAAATATTTAAGAGTTAATTACAGACATCATGACATTCATCTTTAAAAAATAAAACCTTGTTGGGACGCCTGAGTGGCTCAGTCAGTTGGACGTCTGACTTGATTTCGGCTCAGGTCCTGATGTCAGGGTTGTGAGATCAAGCCCCACGTCAGGCTCTGCGCTGAGCATGGAATCTGCTTGGGATTCTCTCTCCCTCTCTCGCTGCCCATCCCCCTCCAAATAAACAAATAAATCTTTAAAAAAAAAAAAGCCTTGTTTTTATATAATACCTCTATTTCACATACGAAAATTCAAAAGGACTTAATGTCACCTAATAATGTCCTTCCCAGTCATTATTAAATATCTGTAATTGTGCCCAAAATATTTTTGTGTTTGCTCCTATCAGGCACCTGGAGTTGTTGTCAAACTTTTGGTTTACTTTTTTTTTCCCTTTTGTTTTTATTTTTGTATTCTTTTAACATGCATATCGTGTGAATTTGAACCCTCAAGCCAGCGGAGGACCGACCTGTGCTTCTGAATGCCCAAGGCTCATGTTTTCACCCCTCCTCCGATGTCTGAGACCTGGACCGTCAGGTTTCCTATTAGTGGGTGGACTTGCTTCCTGCTCTCCCTTTTGCTGAAGATCTTCTCTCCAGGGTCCCACTTTGGATAGGGGTCTCTATTCCAGGTTTCCCCCCTTGGCTGCAGAGCTGAGAGTAGGGAATCCTGGAGCTGCTGGGACCCACCCTGGGGGGAAGACTTACATGAGAACAAGACCAGCAGAGGGCAGAGCAGAGCTGAGGGACAATGAGCTCCGGGCTGAAGATATGGTGTGAGCACTGGGATCAGCTGCGCTCAAAGCCAGACCTCACCTGAATTTTCCAGTTAGGTAAACCAATAGGCTTCCTTTGCTGCTAAAACCTGTTTGATCTGGATTTGCTGTCTCTGAAAACAAAGAGTCTTGAATAAAATAGTTCCTTAAAGAGCAAAGCAACTCAGAGCAGTACTTCAGTGTCAGCTAGAGATTTAGACTTCCTCTATTGGCTTGCCCTGTAGTGTTTTCGTTTTCAAAGAGAAGCTTGTTGACCATAGAGAGTTTTTTTTAAGGTTTTATTTATTTTAGAGAATGAGTGAGCAGAGAGCATGAGCAGGGGAGGGGGTGGGGCAGAGGGAGAGGAAGAAGCAGACTCCCCGCCGAGCAGGGAGCCCAACACGGGGCTTGATCCTGGGACTCTTGGATCATGACCTGAGCCGAAGGCAGGTCCTTAACCGATTGAACCACCCAGATGCCCCTAGAGGATTTTTTTTTTTAACTCACAACCCTGAGATGAAGATCTGAGCTGAAATTAAGAGTCAGGCGCCCCCACCATAAACAATTTTTAATCTCTGATGGTGAACTTCTGACAAGAGCCCTACGAGGTCTGCTCAGGTAGGAAATGTAATAGAGAGATCACCGGCCTAAGAAACGGAAGACCTAGGTTCTAGATCTTGCTTTGCTGCTTCATACCCAAGACGCCTAGAGAAAGTTGCTTAATGTCCCTGCACCTCTGTTCCTCGTTCTTAAACATGCACCATATGGGTGCCATGCCTGTCTCGCGGGTGGGGATACCACGTCCTGAAGGATGAAGTGGGGCTCCCAGGTAGACCCGGGCTGGGCGGGCAGAGTGAGCAGAACATATGGCACCCTTGTTCTTGTGCGTGGGCAGTGGGCACTGCCTCCGATGCCCCTTCCACGAACATGGGGCCTTTTGTTCTTGACAAAGGCTAGTGGTCCCATCTAAATTTTCTTTCCCGGTCCAGGGCTCTGTTTGTCCGTCTCTGTCTGCTTCTAGGACGAGTGTGCATCAGGGGCGCCTGGCTGGCTTGGTCAGTAGAGCGTGCGACTCTTGATCTTGGGGTTGTGGGTTCGAGCCCCATGTTGGGTGTGGAGATTACTTAAAAATAAAATCTTTAAAAAAAGAAGAAGAGGGCTGTGCGTCAGCAGGCTTTTCTCATGTCTGCACTGAAGCAGAGGCCAACATTTGAGTGGCCCACCCTGGACCGGTGAGGGGTCCCTCTCCCCTCAGACGCCTCTGCCCACAGGCGTCAATTATGCTGCCAGGCGCGGGGCGAGGGACTCTGGAGTAGGGCCCGAGGGGGCATGTAACACGAATTCGGAAGGTGCTCAGGTCCCAGCACCCAAAAATTCAGCCCAGGGGTCTCCTTTGGGGAGGCTGCTGGGCTGCACCTCAATGTCCCCTCTTCTTCTTGCGGACTTGTTCCCTAGGCCAGCCCCAGGGGTCGGAAGGGCCAGCGAGAAAGTGGCTGGAGCCCAGGACTTCGAGTTGAGTTCCCACTTGTCCACTAAGCCGCTGTGTGTCAGAGCACACTCTCTGGTCCCAGTGTCCAAACCAGGCCCTCCAAGCCTCCCTGGTTGCTTCCGAGGTGCAAACAAAGATGTGTTGTGTCCCCATCGGAGAGTGTGTGTTTGCAAAGAGCAGAATGGAGGCCCCACGGAAGCCTGTGGGGAATTTCTGGGGAAGTCGAGGGCAGGAGTCCAGCCGTCACCAGCAGCTCATTGCCCACGACCCTCAGCCACGCTGACCCTCCCTCCCTCTGCACCGCAGCTGTCCCTGGAAGGACCCCGTGTCTGCAACCCCAGCGTCCCCTTGTGGGAGGCCCAGGGTCACCCGTGTGGGCTGCCTCTGTATGGCCGGGGCCCTCAGATGTCAGGGGGGCTCCAGAGGGGCATCGGAATGGCCAGCCTGTCCCTTTCAGCTGGGGGAGGCAGGCGCCTGGTGACAAGAGGGTGGACAGGAAGAGCTGAGCATCTGTCAGGTGTGAGGGTGCTTTGATATTCAGAAAGCAGGTGGGGGAGACCGGAGGCACCACAGCCCCGGGCAATCCGACGCCCGCCTTCTGAGTGAGAAGGACAGCAGTTCAGGGACACGCGCTGTGCTGGTCGTCGCTGATATGCCTGTAACTTACCCGAAACCTTTACGGCGTCCGCGTACCTCAGTTTACCAATGTGAAAAATGGGAGGGAAAATCTCCAAGGGGGCCCGCCATTCCCGCAGCGGCCACTGGGGGGCAGCACCTCCTCTGCAAACAGCCCGCCCGCTCGGCCCCCTCAGCCATCTTCCGCAAAACCTTGGCTTTCCTTAGTTTTCACAAAATGGCACCAACACAGAAGGCCTTGTGGAAAATTCTGGCACGGCTGCGAGACGCCCGCTGAGAGCGCCCTGGGACAGCTAGCAGGCTGTGTCTGAGGGATGCTGTGTTCCCCACGACCGCTCTGGGGCACCTTGAGGGCACAGAACCCATAATGGAACAACTGGGGTTCAGGGCCCACCAGGGGGGTCTTCCCGCTTCTGCCCCCAGACAGGCCCCCTCGGACCCCAAGGGGGCGGCTGCCCGTGACTTTCTTCCACTGACAGCGTGAAGCTGGTTTTGTGGCTCTTTGAGGGACGAAGTCTCTGTGCTGCCCCTGGGGTAGGATGTGCCCTTGAAGCTTCTGCCGCTGCCGGGAAAGAACGTAATGGAAACAAAATCGACCCCAGCAATTTACTTTAAAAAGTGTTCACAAGGACACTCTGAGGGAAACAACATCAGCCTGAAATTAATATCGCCTGAAGCCTTTTAAGATTTTTCGTTGGGTGTTTTCGTTTTTAAACTAAATTCAGCGAGATTCCTAGTGTGTGTCATACTGAAGAGCTGGAATCATACCTTAGCAGTAACACAATCAGACAATAATATTTATAGTTTCCAGAGAAGCTGTAAAAATGTCCGTGGATGGTTGAAAACTTTCGTTTTCAACCTTTCAATACAATTAGAATATAAGGGACTACAGGAAAGTGGAAAAGTTGGTCATGCTAGACGATTCCAGATTTTTCCTTCTTTCTTTTGTTGTGTTATATTTTTTTCTCATTATGGAGGTAATGTTCATTCATGAGGCAGGAAAATGTCATACGCTAACCCACCCAAGAAGATTCTATGATTTAAATCCTTGGTGTGGAAACTTCCAGATCTCTTTGTACACCCACACGAATGTCATGCCAGCCTGGTCTTCAGATGAATTCTTTAGGGTTAGACATTTACAAAATTCCCAACTTCTTCCTTTTTTTTTTTTTTTTAAGATTTTATTTATTTATTCGACAGAGACAGAGACAGCCAGCGAGAAAGGGAACACAAGCAGGGGGAGTGGGAGAGGAAGAAGCAGGCTCATAACGGAGGAGCCTGAAGTGGGGCTCGATCCCACAACGCCGGGATCGCGCCCTGAGCCGAAGGCAGACGCTTAACTGCTGTGCCACCCAGGTGCCCCCAAATTCCCAACTTCTTGCTGCTTCAAAACTGAGCAAGCCTAATGGGCTAAAATGTACTAAGAGGTTTAAAAACTTTAATAGAAAAATAATAATAATAAAAATGAAAACTTTAATAGAAGAATTTTACCTGCAAGTGTTCAGGGTAGCCAGTCCCTTCCAGGATCACTTCCTGGTGGCTTTGTCTCTCCCTCTCATTTCTGCTGCCTCCAAGGGGTCTCCATCAGGCCCAAGACCTCCACTCCCCCAGCAGCCCCTGGAAGGCCCTGGACGGTGAGGAGCCCAAAGTTCCCTGCTGGCCTGGTGGGCAGGTTGGCCAGGCCGGGTAGCTGTGGACACCTCCCTGAAAGGACAATTCCTGCCACCCCACCTGCCCCGGCCTCCCCGCCTTTTCCAGCTCCCGCCCTTCCCGCTGCTGTGCCGGAAAGCTCTGTCCCCACAGCCCTACAACACTCACGTGGCGGTACCGCGTGCCCCCACCTCCCGCCGCCCACCGTGACTTCCCGGAGTGTGGCGCCTTGCCTGGTAGGGCCTCCAGGAACACTGTCGCGTAAATGAGTTTCTGGTCAGACCCGCGGCTTCCTGGCTAGAGCCTCCTTTCCAGAAAACAGCCCTCCTCGAGCTCCCTCCCAAGCCCTCGGGCCTCGGTGAGAAGCCACACTCATTGCTGGTGAGGGCCCGTGAACTGGAAATCCTGGCGTCAACTTTGGTCTCCTCACCATGCCCCATGTTTTACAGGTATCACAAAGCTGCTTCCCGAGTGTGTGTTCCCGTTGACAGTCCTACCAGCGGGGAAGGAAGGTGGTCCCTTGTCCTCAGCAGTTCTTGGTATTGTCAGACTTTGGGACGTTTGTGCCCGGCTGGGGGTGAGAAACGGCACTTTGTCATGGTTTTTGTTTTCATTACCTTAATCACTAGTGAGAGTGAGCCTTTCCATGAGTTCGTTGCCATTCCCAGCTCCTCCCCTGTAGGTTGCTTGTCCCGGTTTGTGATTCTTCTCGTAGGTTGCTAGTCCTTTCCTTGCTGCTTTGCAGGAATTTTTTCTGTGGCCGGGATGCATTCGGCCCACTGTCCCTGAGCACCTTCAGGGCACCTACGCTTCTCAGGTGCTTGGAATTTCTTGGGAAGGACAGTCCTCATGGAGCCTTTGTCTTCCCAGTGAGCACCTGTTCTCTCCCCTGCATTTTCCAAAAACTGCCCATAGCTACAGGCTTAATTAGATTCAGGCTCAAAAAAAAAAAAAATCTCTTTTGCAGCTTGTCTTCATTGGCACTGCTCTGTACTCCAAGAGGCACAGAATGTCACCTTATTTCCTGCCGAGTGATGTTAACACTGCCGAGTATCTCCAGAGGTGACCGGCCCAACCCGTCTGTTGTACTAAGACCGTCTCAGCCTTCAGCCTGCAGGAGCCGATGAGGGTCAGCACCTGCGTCCACCACTCCGCTGCGGTTGCGAACGATTCCTTTTGAATTTACTGGCCGGAATTGCTCCAAGAAGAATTTCCATTCACCACCTGTAGTGGGTTGAATGGTGGCCCCCCCCCCTTAAAAGATACATCCACCCAGAAACTGTAAATGTGACCTTATTTGAGAAAAAGGATCTTTGCAGATGCAATTAAGGATTTTTTAATTTAATTAGGGATTCTGAGATGAGACCATCCTGGATAGTCGGGTGGGCCCTAAAGCCGATGACAAACACCGTAAGAGACAGAAAGAGGGACGCAGACACAGAGAGAAGAGGACAAGGTGATGCGAAGGCAGAGACAGAGGTGGGAGGCATGCAGCCTCGAGCAAGAAGGGCCTGGAGGCAGCACAGTTGGCAGAAGCGGGGAAGGGCTCTCTCATAGAGGCCTGGGGGCACCTTGGCCCGGCCAACATCTTGATTTCGGATTTATCGTTTCCAGAACTGTGGGGAAAAAAAAAATACATTTCTGTTCTTTAAGCCAGGCAGTTTGTGGTCATTGGCTACAATAGCCCAGGAACCACTGTGAGATTTCTCCGAAATACAATTTGGATGGAAAAGGCAGGACAAACACTTGCTTCTTCCCCTCTGTTTGTCAATTTACAGAATAATAAATGGTTCCCCCAGCAACCTCCAAAGTTGACCGATGAGTTTTCTTTCATTGTGTTAGTACCATATGAGCTCAGGTATTTTCTATATATTTGATAGGTTTTGATCCATTGAGTTTGACTCTTTCTCTGATATTTTTTTCGACGCTTAGTTTGTCCCAAGAGCCCGTTCCAGATGGCCCCTGTGTCTTTTGGGCATGACTCCAGTAATCTTAGGTAAATTTCTTGTTTTCTGAGCCTAAAAAGATATCCCAGACCCATCCTGTCTTCCTTGCCCCAGATCTGGACTCGGCATCTCTCCAGGGAGCCCTGGTTCCCCACTGTAGGAAAGAGAAACCACTGTCTGGGCACAAGGCATCCATTGCTGCTGCTCATGGTTGTTTCCGTGAGCAGAAGTATAGAGGCTATAAAATACATGCCCCTTAGAAAAAGAATTTATCAACTCATGCTGATATTTCCAATTCGAATTTAGGATTACAGGGTTTTTACTTAGCTTTCTTGATTTTATATTTGGATCTCTGTTTTATCATCCTGAAAATCTTGTTACTGGGGGCATAAACGTAATTACGTCCATATAGTAACATGTAGCAATTACACACACGTGCACACACACAGCTTCCAAATAGCAATGCTAGTACTAACCAGACACTGACAAGATTCCTGAGTACTGTTTGGGTTTCTTTGCAGCTCTTCTTGTCCTTCGGACACACCTACCCCACTAGGTGTGATAGTAAAAGCACCATGTTTAACGACAACTTGGCTAGGGCACCTGGCTGGTTCAGTCCATGGAGCGTGCGACTCTTGATCTTGAGGTCAGGAGTTTGAGCCCCACGTTAGGTGTTGAGATCGCTTAAAAAAATAAAATCTTAAAAATAAATAAATAAATAAATAAATAAATAAATAAATAACTTGGATGGGGGCCTGGCTCAGTCGGTAGGGCATGCAGCTCTTGATCTCGGGGCTGTAGGTTGGAGCCCCATGTTGGGTGTAGAGATTACTTAAAAATAAAATCTTTAAAAGAAATAAATTAGGGATGCCTGTATGGCTCAGTTGGTTAAGCGTCAGACTTCAGCTCAGGTCATGATATTGGGGTCCTGGGATCAAGCCCCCCATTGGGCTCTGCACTCAGTGGGGAGTCTCCTTCTCCCTCTGACCCTCCCCACTCTCTTTTTCTCTCTCAGAGAAATGAATAAAATCTCTTAAAAAATAAAATTAATAAATTAAAATAACTTGGAAAAAATCCTCTCTGTGTGTGCTACCAACTCAATGTACAACTATTCGATCTTTTTACTATGTTTTCACATTTTAACTTAAGTTGTAGGGATTTAAAAAGATCTTAAAATTTAATTTTGTTTTATAATGACGTAAAACGGAAGGTTCCAAAGTTAAAACTACCGAACAGACGCGCTCAGGAAAAGCCCAACTTCCAGCCCCATCCCCCACTCTTCTTCTGCCTCCCCTTTTAGGGAACCATTATACTTAATTCTGGTTCCTTTTCCCTTGTTCTCAAGCACAGACACCTGTGATCTCCGTTCACTCGTTTACGTAAACCCCTGGGCAGTGCCGCTCCCTGGAACTCCACTCCAGTTCATCGCAGACCCTCATTTCCGGTGGAAAGGATGACTCTTAGCGGAATGCCATCACCCCGCAGCAGCTGCCCATCATCACCCACGGAAAATCCACAACACCGTAGTGGCACAGAGATGTTGGCGCACCTGACCTCCCGGCCACGCCCCCTTTCCCTGCGGGCTCAGGTGCACCGAGAGCCTTCCCGCTGGGCTCCCCAGGTGAACTCCTTCAACCCAGGCCAAGCACCAGCCCCTCTGCAGAGGTCACAAACCGTTGTTCTCCCAGGAGAGGGCGATGGGTTAGTTCCATGTCCGTCCTGCTCACGGGACTTGAGCTCCCAGGGTAGAAACCATCCCTCCCGCCCCATCTCTGTGCCCCATCCCTCAGCCGCACGCCTGGCACGTGGCAGGTGCTTCACAAAGCATGGATAAATGAAAGGGAAGCCTTTTGTAGCTAAAACAACAACAGATACAAAAGACCTGTCTTCAGATCCTGGCTCTACCGTCTTCTACCCGGGCGGTGGCGGGCGAGTCACCTGGCTGTCCTGCTTCTTGGCTTCTGTCTCAGTGAACTGGGAGAAAGGCCGCTCTGCTGAGGACCGCCCTGAGGGGTAAATGAAGTCAAAGGTGAAGAATGACAGCATGGGTGTGGGAGCAAAGCCAGTAAGGAGAGCAGACAAAGGAACTGGGAAGAACGTGGGGGGCTGGGCCGGAGATGGGGAAGTCAAAGAGCGAGCAGTAAGAAAGGGGCCTCAGTCAGGAACATGCATCAGTGCGCTCAAACCACGTCCCGGAGACAGGCGACGGTCGCGGTAAGTGATTATGACAGTAAGTAGCAGAACTGGCTCTTGAACCTGGCTCTAGGGACAAGGCCCAGCCGCCATCTGACTGATGAGGACGAGATCTGCAGGGAGGTCCTCTCTCCTCTCCTCCCCTCTCCTCCCCATCTCTCCTGGGAACCCGCAGTCCTGCTCTTCTACTTTTCCTCTGCTCACACAGTGTGGCCAATGCTCCAGACCTCCCCCCAACAAGTTCCCAAGGTAAGACTCTTTCCTTTTTCCTAAACTTGGTCCTAGAACCCCTCCCACCTTGATCTCTGTCCCATCACCGGTGTCCCCAGGGGGAAGGGCGAAGAAGGCATATTCAAAGTGGTACAAAGGAACAGAAAAGAGAAATTTTCAAATGACAAATTCCCAAAGACGTTTTATTACACCTAAATCCCATAGGGCCAGCCGGGCTGCTTTGTAATTTACACAGATCAACATGCATGATTCGATAGGAAGATACGTAGGGCTCCAGTTCCTTTAAATTTGTATCCCAATCAATTCCCATTGGTGTCGTCTAACAAACCCCTTCTCCTACCCTTACACCACCTCACTTCCGCTCACGGATGATGGTTTCCCCTGTCTTACTCAGAAACTGAACAGGGGATCCCAACACAGGATTTGTCGGAGCTGGGGGAGCCGGGGGAGCCGGTCAGGGCATGGGCTCGGGGGGAGGGCCACCTCGTCTGCACACCTCCTGCTTCACGCTCGCCGCCTGTAGCGTTTTTCTTTCACATTCTTCTTTTCAATAAGTCTTCTCAAGTATTCGAGCTTACTGTCGAGTTTGTTTATATAAAGCTGGAACTCAGGACCTAGATTATACCCTATAAAAAGAAGAGTTGATACAGAAAGATCAAAAGTTTGGTGGTCCTCGTGAAAACAGCATGTGGGACAGCCAGACACCGTTCCCCACACCTGTACTAACGGGAAGGATTTTAGGTTCCTTAGAATGCCCTCCATGTTCCCATCCCATTGGCTTCAAGCAGCTTCACTCTGAATTTAGGCGTGTAAGCTGCCAGAATCCAAGGGCTGATATGACAAAGGTGGCTCTTCCCCTGGACCTTGGTTTCTCATGTGATGCTCAGAAGCCCTTACTTGAAGGGGACGTGGGTGTTTTCTAATAATGAATTGTAAGACATCTGTACTTGGCCATTATCCTGCTTTTGTAATCTTGCTTCTTTGTCAGGTCGTTCCTTATGGATGGGTTGATCATATTAACCCATCGGGGGGTGGACTTTGAAGGAACTATGAGACATCAGGTGGGTGACACACCGGGATGACTGGAAACCAGCACTGCTACGAGAAGTCTGGGTCTGAGGGCAGGTGGGCAAAATGGTGCCCAGCTCCGTTCTCTTAACAGCAAAGGGAGGCTGTCATTCCAGTCCCCTGGCTGTGCGTGGGAGAGGAAGAATTCTTACCACCTACTGGAAGCTGGAGTTATAATCCTGAACAGCGGGTCTCAGAAGGGTGGGCACAATGGACATCAAGGCAAACTGCAGTGTGGGGCGTCTTGGTCGGAGAGGCGGATATCTAAACCACCTGAGCTCCCTCCTGAGGGTGAACTGGAGCGACTCTCCCCCTCATGGTAAGAGCATTTGGGGTGTGGCAGGTGGGAAACTATACAATCTGCATGTGCCTGCTGCAAGAGCCGTGAACGTTTTATCGGGGACGATGGGAACATGGCAGGACTAGAACAAGAAGGCAGATCAGGCAGATGGGTCCCTTCAGCTAGGCAGCTAGCGTTTGGACCTGGTTAGGATGATGTCACCCTTTGGAAAAGGAATTGGTACTGTTAATATCATATACAGTGTAATATGGGGAAATGATCATTATAACTGGTGTCCTTTTTCCTCTGTGAGTATTGTCAGAGGAAGAAACAAATGCAAGGGAAAACAATCAATGAAGCAGGAAGGAAAGATGGGGAGAGAATCACAAATGGGCTTTTGTTGATGGGGAGGGGGGAGCATGTCTGGAGATTTAAAAGTTTTGAAAGATACATATAATCAGTTGGGGTAATACTGAGTGGGCAATATTGATTGGAGACCAATTCTATGGTATTAGAGGGTGTAAAGGTTTCAGGAATGGTTAGGAGAAATAGCCTATAAAGACAATGAATTCAGGGAATGTGTCTAGTTCACCACAATTTTAGAGAGAGACAGAAACTAAAGACGGGAAAACTGCAGAATATTTGCATTCTTGCAACCACAGCAATAAGGTGAGCCAAGAAGCCTGACCCAGTGGGTTACAGGGTCCCAGGAAGGCTGGACTGGTCATGTCTACTTCCAGCATCCTGGTTCTGGGGTGTGATCCCCAAGAAAATGTAGTGAACAATGCATGCTCTAGTTAACCCCACCTCGAGGGAACGTGTGGGAGTTGGGGATGGGCTTGCGAACAGACCAAGATAAAGGCATGAGGGAAATAATTTGAGTTGTGTTTAGTAAGGTTACCTGAGCCTACACTCTTATGGGAGTATCGGGATGTTGCTGAACATCTTGCTTCTCCTACTCTCTCTGGCCAAGACCAAGTGGGTGATAAATCATGTCACTGTCCATCCTGTGGTCTCCTCTGTTCTACGCACTGGCCTCACTGCAGGGACTGGGAAGATGAGCCATCTCCTCCGCCCACACATGCCCTGTACAGATTGGCCCCTCCGAGCCCCTGCCCTTCAGCTGGCTCTCCCTCCCCTACTGTTGCCAGAAGACATGGTCCACCCAGAGAAGGAAGAAAACAGGACTCAAAAAATTGCAAAGGATAAACAAGAGTTGATCTTACGCAGGTTAGGGAGACTCATGAGGTTGGTTTCCACCACTCTGTTGTTCAGCGGCTGGGTCCTGCGATAGTCATTGTGGAGCGTCTTGTTCTCGTGATCCACTATGGAATTCTGTAGCTTCCAAATCTACAGGCCACATGAAGTGAATTATGGAGGGGAAGAGGTACTGGGTGGTTTAAAGGAGCATCATTAGCCATTGAACTAGAGCTTGAGTTTAGGTATATAACCCCGATAAAACAGGTATGAGAAGATCTCAAGTTCTGCTACAAGGCAGGCAGAGCATCCATCCATCCATCCATCCATCCATCCATCCATCCATCCATCCTTCCAACCATCCATCCATCTGTCCATCCAACCATCCATCCATCCATCCATCCATCCATCCATCCATCCATCCATTCTTCCAACCATCTCTTAATTGTGTTCTATGAGTATTTGGTCACAAGCAGAAAGAAGAAAAAGAAACAAACAGATTTCCGTGTGGGTATCCTTGAATAGGGGTCTTTCCACCTTTTCCTGCATTGGGGAAATGAAAAGTTTAAGAAGAAGATCTATCTGTTCTTGAGAAAGAACATCACTCAGAAGGAAATGCCAGCTTTGCCTCTGCAACCTCAGTTACCTTTGTCCTTTCACTAACCCAACAAATATTTATTCTGCACCCATACTATGTTGGGGAACAAAAGGTAGCTGATAGAGCTCTTCTCCTCAAAGGGCTGCAGGCGTGTTAGCACGGCAAAGAGCTACCGATGTCAGTATGTCAATGTCCTTGCATAAAGCCATTTATGAAGTTAGAACGTAAGCTCATGAGCACGGGGGTTCTGTCCATCGAGCGCCTAGAGCCGTACCTGGCAGGAGCACCTGCTCAGTAAATATTTGCCTTCACCATGTGGCTCTTCTCTGACTGAGGTCGGGTCCCTGTCCTTTTGCTGCATCCAAGGCCCAGGGTTCCTTGGATTCCCTGATGCCTCAACTTGCCCATCTCTGCCACGGCTCTAGTAGGATCACCCACGGCAACAGAGGTGAGGTACGGGAACCCCGGGCATGAAAGCGCCCTAGGAGCCCAGGTGTTGGCATTAGGTGAGGTGTAGGGGAGCACTCTTGTGAGCCAGCAGTCAAAGGCAGACGAGGGAGGTGACGCCGGGCCTTACCTGTGCGCTGGAGAGCGGCACGTGATGGACTAGCACGAACCAGTGGACGTTCTCAGTGCAGGGAGGAGTGGTGAGGGACCCCCAATAGCTGTAGTAGTGGTGGATGTTCTCGGGGAGCATGTCCAGAATGTCAAGGCCACTCAGAACCGTGCTTTGTCCTAACAGAGGGGACAAAGGATAAAGGAATGTGAGGGGCCACCGGTGTCCCTTGGGAGGACGGCTCAGGTCAGACCTCTCCATGTTCGAATCTCCTGATTCACCAGAACACAGAAGCTGATCGTTGGAAACATTTCCCCGGTCTGCTGCTTCCCAGAGGGCGTAAGAGCAAAAACTCTGGAGAGAGACTCACTCAATACCTCCCCCTGGCTGAGTGGCACTGGCCGGGGGCTCACTCCTCAAAGGCTGCTCCCCCATCTGTGCCAAGGGAACGCTCAATAGGATTGCTCCGAGGATAAAGGGGAGGGGGTGTGCTTATGAAGTCTGGACATTGAACTTGCTCACAGGAAAGTACTCAGGAGCCTCACGTCATCACGGCTGTTGGGCAGACCATACGCTTTATGATAAATGAAAGAAGGAATTATGACTGCTGGGCTTCGGGGTGAGCCCCTCAAAGGAAGAACGAAGTTCCTTGGTGTGGGCTCACTTAGAAATGGGTGGATAGAGGGGCGCCTGGGAGGCTCAGTTGGCTAAATGTCTGCCTTTGGCTCGGGTCATGATCCCAGGGTCCTGGGATCGAGTCCCGAGTCGGGCTCCCTGCTCAGTGGGGAGCCTGCTTCTCCCTCTCCCTCTGCCCCACCCCCTTCTTGTGCTCGCTCTCTCTCTCTCTCAAATGGATAATAAAATCTTTTTAAAAAATGGGCAGATAGAGATTAGAAAGGCAGACTCAGAACCAAGCAGGGGTGCAGGCGGTGCTGAGCTCGTCCTGCCGTGCCCCCGGGGAACCAAGCTCAGGCACAGGTCGGGGGGGAGGCGCTGCCACAGGGTGTCTGGAAACTCCCAGCACCGGTACCCCTGCATCTAGAGAACCCCTCTTCTGTTCATGTCATGGCTCTGAGCCCCTGAGCTCAGCATGACGCCATCGAAGAAACACGGAATTGAGTTGAATTTTGCTTCACTTTCCCTGAGCACTTTGCATGTTTTTAATGGCAAAGAGGTTACAGGTTTTTTCAAAATTTCATTGAGAGAGAATGAGAGAGAGAGAGAGCACGAGAGGGGGGAGGGTCAGAGGGAGAAGCAGACTCCCTGCTGAGCAGGGAGCCCACCACGGGACTCAATCCTGGGACTCCAGGATCATGAACCTGAGCTGAAGGCAGTCGCTTAACCAACTGGGCCACCCAGGCGCCCCAAAGAGGTTTTACAGTTTTTACATAGACATAAATAGGCTCGCTGTACCAAGGCGTCGGAGTCTAGTCGTGCATAATCCCATGAATAGGCAAAAAGAATTCTTAATGTTAGTGTTATTGGAAAGGCTTCAAGTTACACTTTCTAAAGGGCTCTAGTGCACAGATTTAGTTTCATCACTAATATATTATAGCGAGTAATATATTTAAGCGAGTTAAGAATTCCAGAACCGTGGTGCAACCGCTAAGGAAGAGGATATGACGGCTACTTTAAAAACTAAACATAGAGTTACCGTATGATCCAGCAATTCTACTTCTCAGCTTATACACAAGAGGATTGAAAGCAGGGAGGTGAAAACAGTAAGACCTGCCCATAGTTTGGATGTGAGGAATCATGGAAAGAGGAAAATGAAGAATGATTCTGGGAGGGGCACCGGCTGGCTCAGTTTATAGAGCACGCAACTCCTGATCTCAGGGTCATGAGTTCAAGCCCCATGCTGGGGGTGGAACCTACTTAAAAATAATTTTTTTTAAGTTAAAAAAAAAAGTGTGGGGCGCCTGGGTGGCACAGCGGTTAAGCGTCTGCCTTCAGCTCAGGGCGTGATCCGGTGTTGTGGGATCGAGCCCCACATCAGGCTCCTCTGCTATGAGCCTGCTTCTTCCTCTCCCACTCCCCCTGCTTGTGTTCCCTCTCTCGCTGGCTGTCTCTATCTCTGTCAAATAAATAAATAAAATCTTTAAAAAAAAAAAAAGCGATTCTGGGATTTGGGGCTTAAACAATGGGCTGGATTATGATGCTCTTTGCTGAGATGAGAAAATCTGTTTAGGGACAAACCTGGGGGGTGGGTTAGATTGGGCCATGTTAAGTTTTAGATTCACAGGCCAGTATCAAGCAAGCAGTTGGATAGAGGAATCCGGAGTTGAGAGGGAGGCCAGTGCTGTGAGCAGTATTGATCAGAAGCGTAATTTTTTGAATCAGAAAAGGAAATGGATGTGGGTCAGTTTGTAGAAACAGAATAGCTGAGGTCGTGCATTCGAGGAAACAGCTCAGAGCACAGGCCTGTGGCTTCTCCTGCTGGCCTTGCTAAGGGTCCGTAAAGCAGCCGGCTGGTTCTTGCATCTGCCCTGCCGCACCTGTCCCGCCTGATACTGTCACTGCGTGGAGGACCAGATGCACATTTTTGGAGTCCACAGCCCAGAGAGGGCAGTCGAGGCATGGGACTGAATAAGGCCCCCTGGAAAGGCAGAGCCTGCAACCCCACCATTAATTAGAGCAGGGGCAGAAAGAGAGCGGAGCTGGGGGTGAGCCAGAGTGTGGCCAGAAGGAGAGCCAGGAGTGATGGATCGTTGTTTCCAGGTCAATTAAGAGAAAAGAGATGCGGCCAGGTGATCTGACAGAGGTGACCATAAAGGGATGGTGGCCAGCCGGGGCCAGCCAAGGGCCAGCGAGAAAACAGAACAGGACCATGAGGCAATGCTTTCAAGGGCGCTTCAAAGGCAATGGAAGATGGGAGGATGGCAAGGGAGTGGCTGGGGCAAAAGAGAGTCGTGTCTGCTGGTGTTTTGAACCGGGAGGTATTAGAGCACAGATGTGGGGGCTGAGCGGGATGACGGGTGAACGGTAAGAACTCGGGCTGCGGGACAGGAGAGAGGCGAGCAGAAGGAAGGACCCCGAGAAGGAGGGGCGGTGGCGCACTTGTGCAGGGCCAGCCTTGGTGGGGCACAGGGGCTCTCACCCACTGTAACGGGGGAGGGCACGTGGGGCGAGGCAGGTGCAGACGGGCTGAGAAGATGAGTGAGTGTCTGACCGCCTTCCCAGTGAAGCAGGAACAAGGCATGGAATCCGCTCCAAAGGGGAAGCGGGGGCTGGTGCAGGGGGCTTCGAGGGAGGGGAGAAAATGTGAAATAAGCATTCTGGAGAGGGGAAAAGCGAAGGCCCAGATGAGTAGTTTAGGATTTCCAGGCAGTGTTAATACGTGCTCATACTTACAGCTACAAATAAAAATAACAGCAAGGGGCTCCTGGGTGGCTCAGTCGGTTAAGTGTCTGCCTTCAGCTCAGGTCATGATCCTGGGGTCCTGGGATCGAGCCCTGCGTCGTCAGGCTCCACGCTCAGACAGGAGTCTGCTTCTCCCCCTGCCTCTCCCCCCACCCCCATCCCCACTCCTGCACTGATGAGAACAGAAGGCCCCTAGGTGGGAGGTCAAGGGACCCCCTGGAGGGGCAGGACCTGAAGTCAGGGAGAGATGGCCAAAGTCAAGCACAAAGCCTCGCTGTCAAGGCTGATGCGGTTGCTGTCCAGGTCACCACTGTAAGGGTAGGTGGCCACTCGGACAAGAATTCCCCCTTCTGGAGGCAGAGGAAAGGAAGCCCAGCCCTGTCCAGACGCGACAATGAGGGGCTTCACTCTCGAGGTCTGTCTCAGCCTGGAACTCAGGAGGACCTCTCTCTCTCTAGTGCCCAGAGTCATCGCCACTCGCGGGAACCAGAGGTGAGGCGAAGATGTCCCCAGTCCGTGGTACCCTGGCTTCCAACTGTGGGGGCAACAGGTGGGCTTTGTGGACAGGTTTCTCGGAGGTGTTTGCAGCCTGAGCCGACAGCAGGAATTGCCTGCAGGAGAGCCCTCGCCCAGGGAGGGGGGCGCTCGCCTGGCGGGGCCTGTGCGCCACCCTCTGGGCCGACATCCCCCTTCCTGGGCCCCTGTTCCCACCTCGCGCTCCCCGCCACCCGCCGCGGGGGGCCTTCCTCACCTGGCTGCCGGATGTCCTTCAGGTGAGCGATGAAGTTGCTGTAGTAGGTGTTTTCACCGTAATCCTTGACCTGGGGGAGAAGCACGGAGCAGTTCACCGAGTGCAAAAGGGGCCTCCGTCCGGTAATCCAGCTGTGTGGTGTCCCTGCCGACTGGGCAGAGCCTGGAGGGCAGGGAGGAGGCAGCCCGTCCGCGCCCCAGTTGTCCGGGGAGAGAAAACCTGGCTGTTCTTTGCCACCAACTGCCCGGGCCCACTAGTCTCTTCCAGGGGGGCCGGACTGAAGCGTTTCGGCAGCTCCCAGGGAGAGAGCTCTCTCAGCAGCGACCGGTGAGGCTCTCAGGGCATGGCCCAAAGTCACTGTCACCATACCCCCGGTGACCCCGTTTGGGCAGGGCCTGCCGCAGGCCGGTTCCCTGTGACAAGGGGGGGGGGGCTTGGTCTCATGTGCTGCTTCCTCGTCCTCGGGACTCGTGACTGAGCCGGGACAGCCCTCAGTCCAAGGCAAAACGGCTCCAATTCTGCCCACTCCCGGGTGACCAATTTTTGTGTGAGTGCTGACATTTTAGAAGTCAGAAAAATTGCTTTTGGTGAAAAAGGTAGATTTTCAATGGTTCTTTTCAGTCAGTGGCGTTGATCCAATTCTTCGCTGTGCATGAATTCCGATTTCTTAGATCTGTGACTGCGGCTTGCCACCAGTTTTCTAGGTGCCTCGTGGTGTTTTTGTTCCTCTCTCCACCTTTTGTGTGAAACAAATACTTTCCGTGTACCATTTAACCATTTTTATTTTTTTTTTAAGATTTTATTTATTTATTCGACAGAGATAGAGACAGCCAGCGAGAGAGGGAACACAGGCAGGGGGAGTGGGAGAGGAAGAAGCAGGCTCCTAGCAGAGGAGCCTGATGTGGGGCTCGATCCCATAACGCCGGGATCACGCCCTGAGCCGAAGGCAGACGCTTAACCGCTGTGCCACCCAGGCACCCCTAACCGTTTTTAATTATTAGCATTTGCTCTAGTGATTACAGCCGTTCCCCCTTATCCGAAGGGAATGCATTCCAGGACCCCCAGGGGATGCCTGAAACCAGGGGTAGATAAAACCCGATATATACCACCTTCTGTCCTGTACACACCTGTGATGACGTTCTGTGTATGAATTAGATGCAGTAAGAGACTAACAGCAATAACTAATAACCAAATGGAACAATTATAACAATATACTGAAATAAAAGTTATGTGAATGTGGTCGTTCTCTCTCCAAATATCTTATTGTACTGCACTCACTCTTGTGATGACGCGTGATGATAAAATGCCTACGTGATGAGATCAAGGAGGTGAATGACATAGCGCCGTGACCTAGCGTTAGGCTACTGGAATACGTCACTAGAAGGAACATTTTCTTCTAGACTGCACTTGACCTTGGGTACCTAAAACCTGGGAAAGTGAAACCAAGGATAAGGAGGAACTACTGTTCAAGATACAACTTGTCACGACCTATGTCAGGTTAATACTCACTTAATTCCCATAAAACGTAGCAACTTTGCTCCAAGCTAGTTCTATTTCTTTCTATTTTCTCCACTTTTGTCCCCGACATTACATCTACCTATATCGTAAACCTACCAATAAGTGGTATGATGATTGCTTTCAACAATCTTATGGGTTTTTTAAAAGAAATGTTTTAAAGACAAGACAAAAATATTTGTATATAGTCTTACCATTCCCAGCACCCTGCATTTCTTTCTGTGGATTTGAGTTACTGTCTGATGAGTCACTGGCCTCTCAGCCAAAAGGATTTTCTGTAATAGTTCTTGTAAGACAGCAATTATCTCAGTTTTTCTTTATCTGGCATGCCTTTGTTTCGCCTCATTGTTGAAGGGGTTTAGCTGGATTAGGATTCCTGGTTGCTGGTCATTCCACGGCCTTCTGATGACTTGTTTCTAACGAGAAGTCAGCTATTAGTTGTAGTGTCAGTCCCCTGTTTATACAAAAAATCCTTTTTCTCTTGTTGGTTTCAACAGTTTGACTTTGACTCTGATTAGACATGGATTTTGTTCAGTTTCCTGGTTTAGTAAATTTTTTTCATCAAATTTGGGGAATTGGGGGCCATTGTTTCTTCAATTTTTTTTCTATCACTCTCTCTTTTTCCTCTCCAAGACTCCTATTACGTCTGTTTGGGCTGTGTGATCTTGTTCCCATGAATCTCTAAGGCTTTGTTCATTTTTCTTCAATCTTTTTCCTTTGTTCCTCAGATCGAATAATTTCTTTGTTCTCTCTCCAAATGTACCGCCTCCTTTTTCTGCTGCCTTATATGTGCTTTGAGACCATGTCATGGGTTTTTCATTTTATTTATTATACTTTCCAACACTAGACTTTGCATTTGGTGCATTTTTATCATTTCTGTTTCTCTATTGAGATTTCCCTTTTTTAAGTCATTGTCATTATACTTTCCTTTAATTCCTCGAACACGTATATGAAGGTTGTTTGAAAATCCTGTCTGCTAAATCCCTGGGTCTACTCAGAGTCATTATCTGTTCACTGCATTTTTTTCTCCTAAATATGGATCATATTTTCCTATTTCTTTGCATGTGCAAATTTTTTTTGAAAACTGGACATTTAAATAACATGATAGTAAATAGGAATTCTGATTTTTAAAAATTGTTCAGAGAGTTTTTGTTTGTATATCTGTTTAGTAATTTGCTTGGCCTTCACCTGCAGGATGTGTCTCCACTGCCAGCTGATGTCTCCACTCTGTTCTTAAATCTTATTTTTAGGGTCAGCATAGCTTTGTGGTCAGCTCAATGATTTCAGCAGAGCCTGCCGCTCAAACCCCTCAAGTCCTGAAGATTCACACCCTCTGCTGATGGATCTGTGTGTGGGTTGAGAAGCACATTCAGAGATCAGCCAGTTCTCAGGTCAGCCTCAGTTTTTGCTTGCTACCAGGCCATCTCGGGAAGCTCACACAGCCCTTCTGCGGCTCTCGCATTTTCAGGATCTCTCATTACATTTCTGGTTGGTCTGCCACTTGGTACTTTCCTCAACTAGATCTGCAACCTCAGATGATCAGAGCTGCAAGTGTTCCCTCTGTTTCCTGTCTTTTCTGTCAAGCTTGCTACTTTTACTGTTACTGCCTGGAGCATGGGTTTTCAACTCACATTCCAAATCAAGTGGGTCCCCCACCACCAGGCAGTGAGGCTGCTGGTTCTCCTGTCCAGTCTGCCCCAGTAAAACCACTTTGCTGACCAAGCTAGAGGGTGGGGATAGGAATAACCTCATTGTTCTTGCTCAAAATTTTAGCCACTTTTCACAAATAAATGCCTCAATTTGTTGTTTGTCTGTGGTTCATTTCCAGAGCAGGGAAATGGTTGGTTTTTGGCAATTTTATCCCACTTAACACTTGTTAGGGAAACTGAATTCACTGACCACTTCTTGCCACAAGTCCTGCCCTCGAGACTTTCTGAGAAAACCAGAGGTGTTGTCTTTGCCCGGCAGGTGGCTGGCTTCCCCTTGCCCTCAGGCCAGTTAATGTTTGGCCAACTGTGCTGTGATCCTAGCTCTTTTAAGTCAGGTGTCCAACTTATCCAAGCTCCCTGAGGTTGGCGACACAGGAACACAAAGACTGTGAGCAAGGGCTTCACTGACTCAGAGTTTTTTCGAGAGTGGTGAGTTCCGAAAGAGATGAGGAGGGACAGGAAGGAAGACCTTTTGTCTACACTTGATACTTTGGACGCCAGTCTATGACTTCACGTCTGTCGTTTCAGCCTACCTTAATGAGGGCTGCCAGCACAGCCAAACCATCGGGTTCACTCTGGGCTATAGCGTAGCTCTCGTATTTAGAATTGTAGTGAACGATGTGAATCTGTGGGAGCAAGAAAGTGTAAGTCAAGGGCGGTCCACACAGACTTCAAATACTTCAGGTTCTCAGGGAAGAATGAAAAGAAAGACGCTCCACCCCAAGCCTCAGCCTGTCCCTCCCAAACAACTCTGACCTCCTTCCATCTGAGTATGAGATCTATCAAGACCAGAAAGTTCTCCAAGAATAGAAAGAGCATGAGTGGGATTCTGGGGAGATGGCAATTCAAGGGCATTTCCCTGACCCCAAGTCCCTCCAGGCAGACAAGCTAGCAGTGTCCAGAGGGCTCATATGAGGCCACTGGGTTCTCCTGAGGTCTCCCAGGAGTGGGCATGGGTCACCTTGCTCTGGAGGACACTGTAAACCATGGTCATCCTAAGGACAGATCTATGTAAGACAGAGACAACCCTGAAAATCTAACACGTAGAAATTCAGAGGGCTTGCCCCATTCCATGGGCTATAAACTCCTGCCTTGCTGTGCATTCTGGGAGAGCGGGGACCCTGCTGGAACCCCTGGCACATTACAAGGATCAATAAATAGTCGTGAATGAATAAAAAAAAACAAAACCTTAGGGTGATTTGACTGTCACCATGCAGTCCCTTTGGTTGTTTTACTAAGGAAAGTGACTGTGGGGTTTGAAAGAGAAAAGAGGACCTGGCTGGAGTCCTCAGAGTACCTCAGCCACAAATCTGATCCCATCGATGGTATGCTCGGAGCCACTGATCTCTGAGGACGCGCCACCCCAGTGGAAGTGCATCTGCTCAGCTATGTACACGGTGCCGTCGGTGGCCGTCATGCGCATGGTCGGGGGCAGGCTGATCTGCACTGGGAGAGAAGACGAACAAGGGCTGCGAGTGTGCAGATGGGTATGGATGGGTCAGGTCTACTGGCCAGGCAGCTCCCCTGCTCCCCTGCCCACTTATGGGGCAAGCCAGGACGACAGTGGCTTAGAACTCCACCAGCAGGGTCACCCATGGGGAGGAGGAGACTGGCACACAGGGCAGGATGAGAGAGCTGGGCTGGGCAGGTGCCCATATCAGGGCACATGCCCTCCTACCCAGACCTGGAGGGCAGGGGCAGGACCACGGAGTGGCAAGGCCAGCTTGTCAGCCCTAGGGAAGGAGGATGCCCTAAAAAATATGGCCAGTGGGTGTGGAAACCAGAATGCCACTCTCCACTTCTGGCCAATTTTGTAATTTGCCCACATCGTAGGAATAGGAAGGGGGCCTTCTTGGGACTAGTTTGATGACTTTTACTCCCAGAGTACTGTAAGTGAGGCCAAGTTGAGGTGTTTAATATGTCATCCTGGGTACCCTTTTAGAAATAGCCCACCAAGCTCCCTGCTCAGCCGGGAGTCTGCTTCTCCTTCTGCCCCTCCCCCTGCTCCTGCTTTCTCTCTCTCTCTCTCTCTCTCTCTCTCTCAAATAAATAAATAAAATGTTTTAAAAAAAGAAGGAAAAGAAAAATGGGGCACCTGGGTGGCTCAGTCATTAAGCGTCTGCCTTCAGCTTAGGTCATGATCCCAGGGTCCTGGGATCAAGCCCCACGTCAGGCTCCCTGCTCAGCGGGGAGGCGGTTTCTCCTTCTGCCATTGCTAGTGCCCTCTCTCTCTCTCTCTCTCTCTATCTCTCGATGTCTCTCTCTAAAATAAATAAATAAAATATTCGGAAAAAAAGAAAAAGCAATAGCCCAACGACCAGCTGACTCCATCCCATAAAAGGGAGAATCACTGCAGGCTTCACTGCTTTTGTTTTATGGACGAGGAAGTCAACCTGGGGGGTGGAAAGACTTGCTCAGAGGCACACAGGTCACGGGAGGGGGGCGGGCAGACCAGGCCAAGAACGGGGCATGGCCGGGATAGGATGTCCCCATTACAGGCCTCCCCTTGTCTTCGGAAGACAAGAGACCAAATTCTACAGCAAGTCTGGAAACACAAGAGCTCCTGGCCTGAGGTTTAACTTGCTGTTCTTATCCGTGGATGCGTTCAAGTGTTAAGTTCCTGCCAGCGGGAAAATGGGCCACTCTTCCCACTTCCTCCTCCTGCTTGTGCCCTACAGACTGGCTCCAGGGAGGTCACCCTGGTCGCCTAGCTGCCGTTGTTCGCTTCACTGGCTCAGGCCTCAGAGACATCTCTACATTTTGGAATGAGCCAGGGAAAAGGAAGACACGGGAGGGTGACAGCAAAGAGTGACGCAGAAAAAGATCTATACATAATTTAGGACTGGGACAGGGACAGGCAGCATCTAGTCTTTGAGCCGGGCGTTTCCATTTAAAGTCATCAAAGAGGATTATAAACAAATAGGTTTCCTTAAAGAGCAAACGCTAGGGATTGGTATCTATCAATAATGTCCCCTTCTTCCCTTCCAATTTGCCTAAAGCAGCGGGGAGCTGCGATTAAGTTCATACGCTTGTAAAGCAGGAATCTGGCCCCAAAGAGTTTAACATGCACTTTGGCAGAGCAGATGATTCATATTTGGTGCTTCAAACGCGGCCAGCCTCCAAATTGATGCTCACATGAGAAAAAAAAAGGAAAAGCCTTTAAAAGAAGATGTGCAGAGTCATCTTTGCCAAGAGATCGGAAAGCAGAACACCAGGCCAGAGCTTTCTAATTGGACAGTTAGCCCCCGTGAGCAGTGACAAAACTCCTGCTGGG
The DNA here is from genome assembly GCF_017311325.1 of Ursus maritimus. Lineage (NCBI taxonomy): Eukaryota > Metazoa > Chordata > Mammalia > Carnivora > Ursidae > Ursus > Ursus maritimus. Next base: position 6,367,261 of record NW_024425786.1, on the reverse strand, counting down.
TATGTTTCCCCCAAACACAGTTCCCTGCAGACAGAGTGTTTTTGCCCTAGTTGTATCCACAGGATTGCCCAGGCTGGGTTGAAAAATGGCAGCGATGTTGCTTCAGAGCACATTACTGGGCCTTTGAAGAGGTGAAGCCAAATACCTGTCCCCCAAAATAGACTTGCTAAATTCACCTCCCGGATTCCGAAAAGTGATCTAAGTTTTAGCAGAAGGTGCTCCTCTTTGCTTGAAACTAAGTTCTCCCAAGTTCTTTTCAAGCCAGAAGAATCACGTGATGTACGCATTTTCTGTGCTCAAGAAAACGAGAGCAAATTGTGAAGGTCGTGAAGGTCAAAGAAACATGGAGGAACTAACTGCGGTTGGAGGGGACCAAGGCGATAAGAGGGCTCCGTGGATTGTGGGATCCTGGATTAGGTCTCAGAGCAGAAGGAGGACATCTATGGGAACGTGATGAAATTCACAAGGGTTTGTGAAATAGTCGATCGTGTTGTATGTATCAAGGTAGTAAGGTTATGGGATGTTGATATTAGGGGAAGTGGGAGAAGGGTATATGGGAATTCTGTACTATTTTTGAGGTTTTTCCAGTCTAAAACTATTTCAAAATGAAAGGGGTCTTGGCGAGGGGGGTGCGTATTTTTGTTTGTTTGTTTTAAGACAAAACCAGCCTGGCTCCCACAGCCTTCAGAGATGGAACCTGCTAAGAACCCTACCTCACTCTGGGCACCTACTTGGGGATTTATCCTTTCACATGTAAGTCTTTTCCCCTCAAGTGCATCTGACCTGTGTCAGGCTCTGTGCCGGGTACTGAGATAGGAGGATGAATGACAGATCATCCGTCCTTTCAAGGAGCCTAACAAATGGAGTGACTAATAGTACCTACTAAGAGAACAGTGTTGTTTCTCCCACTGACCTTTAAAGGCCCAATGTCTCGGGCCTGTAAGCTTTTCTGGAGCCTATGAATATATATTTTGGGGGATAAAGAATATATATGTTAATCAATGAGTACTGGTCCACCAACTGTTACCAGTCCGCGACTAAATAGGGAAATTGAGAATAAGCTTTAGAAACTCTTGTAGCAATTTAAGTTTGTCTCAATATCCAGCTGTGTTTTCAATTTCTTTTTACCGAAATACCATTTTATATCTGTTGAATCTCATAATAAAAGATAGGGTACATAAAAATGTAAATACAAAGTAGAATTTGAAATCAAAAGCACGATGCCATGTGTATGAGCTCCCCCCAAAATTAAGTACTTACGTATGAATTGAACAAAGTGTGCACAAGATCTAGATGAGAAAGTTCAAAATTCTGATGAAAGAAATCAAAGAATAAATAAATGGAGACATAGGGGCGCCTGGGTGGCACAGCGGTTAAGCGTCTGCCTTCGGCTCAGGGCGTGATCCTGGAGTCCTGGGATCGAGCCCCACATCAGGCTCCTCCATTATGAGCCTGCTTCTTCCTCTCCCAGTCCCCCTGCTTGTGTTCCCTCTCTCGCTGGCTGTCTCTCTCTCTGTCGAATAAATAAATAAAATCTTTAAAAAAATAAAAAAATAAAAAATAAAGAAATGGAGAGATAGTCTGTGTTCCTGGGTAGAAAGGGTTGGTACTGCCAAGGTGTCAGATCTTCTCCACTTGATCTATGGAGTCATGCAATCAAAATTCCGGCAAGTTGTTTTGTAGATATCAACAAACGGATTCTGAAGATTCTGTGGAGCAGCAAAAGACCCAGAATCGCCAACACAGTATTGAAGAAGAACAAAGCTAGAGGACTGGCACTACCTGACTGGAAGACTTACTATTAAGCGACAATCAGTAGAAGGTAGTGTTAGTAAGAGACAAGTAGCTCAATGGAACCAAGAGAGGCCAGAAATAGACTCTTAAATAAATCTACTCAACTCATCTCTAGCAAAGGAGCAAAGACAGTACCATGGAGTCTCTTCAACAAACGGGGCCAGAACAGCAGGCCATCCACATGCCAAGAAACCAGTCTAGACCCAGACCTCACGCCTGTCACCGAGATTCACTCAAAGTGGCCCACGGACCTAAATGTAAAATACAAAACCATAAAATTCCTAGAACATAACATAGGAGGAAACCTAGATGACCGTGGGTGTGGTGATGCCTTTTTAGACACACCACCAAGACAGGATCCATGAGATAAATCCTTGATGAGCTAGACTCCATTACAATGAAATTCTTCTGTTCTGTGAGGGGCACCCGGGTGGCTCAGCCGGTTAAGTGTCTGCCTTCGGCTCAGGTCATGATCCCAGGGTCCTGGGATTAAGCCCTGCCTCAGGCTCCCTGCCCAGCAGTGAGTCTGTCTCTCCCTCTCCCTCTGCCCCTCCACCTGCTTGTGCTCACTCCTCCTCTCTCTCTTTCTCAAATAAATAAAATCTTTTAAAAAATAAATAAAAAGTTCAATTCTGTAAAAGACACTATCAGGAGACTTAGAAGGTAAGCCTCAGACTAGGAGAAAATATTTGCAAAAGACACATCCGATAAAGGACTCCTAGCCAAAATATACAAAGAGCCCTTTAACACTCAACAATAAGAAAACAACCAACCTGATCAAAAAATGGGCCAGAGACCTTAGCAGACACCGCACCACGGATGTACAGATGGCAAACAAGCATGTGAAAAGAGACTCCACATCGTATGTCCTCAGGGAAATACAAATTAACAACAGTGAGATACCATCGCACACCTATCAGAACAGCCAAAATCCAGAGCGCCATTACCCCCAAATGCTGGAGGGTGTGGAGGGGCAGGAACTCATTCGCTACCGGCAGGGCCGCAACATGGCGCGGCCACTTTGGAAGACGAAACTGAACACTGTCTTACCATACATCTCAGTCATCGTGCTCCTTGGTCTTCACCCAATGGATCTGAAAACTCATGTCCACAGAAAACTCTGCCCATGGATGTCTATGACAGCTTTGTTCATAATTGCTGAATTATGAGCTTGGAAGCAGCCAAGATGCCGTTCAGTGGGTGAATGGATAAACGGTGGTCTATCCTGACAATGGAATATTATTCAATGCTAAAAAGAAATGAGCTACCAAGCCATGAAAAGACATGGAGGAACCTTAAATGCGTTACTCAATGGAAGGAGCCAATCTGCAAAGGCTACATACTGTATTATCCCAACTCTGTGACATTCTGGAAACGTCAGAACTATGGCGATAGTAAAAGGATCAGTGGCTGCAGGGGGTGGGAGGGAGGGGGAGCAATGAACAGGTGGAGCACAGGGGATAATTAGGGCTGTGAAAATACCCTGTATGATACTGTGACGATGAATACTGTCATTCTACATTTGCTCAAAGCCATAGAATGCGTAACACCAAGCGCGACCGCTAAGGCAAACTCTGGACTTTCGGTGATTATGTTGTGTCAAGGTGGGTTCATCCATGGTAAAAAAAAAAAAAAAAAGAAAGAAAGAAAAAAAAGTACTATTCTAGGGGCGCCTGAGTGGCTCAGTTGGTTAAGCAGCTGGCTCTTGATTTCAGCTCGGGTCATGATCTCAGGGTCGTGGGATGGAGAGACCCACGGGGGGCTCCATGCTCAGCACAGAGTCTATTCGAGATTCTTTCTCCCTCTCCCTCTGCCCCTCCCCCCGCTCTATAAATAAATAAACAAATAAATAAATAAATAAATAAATAAAATCTTTAAAAAAATACCGTACCATTCTGGTGAGTGATATTGACAATGGGGAGACAGTGTATGTGGGGGCAGAGGGTGTATGAGAAATCTCTGCACTTTCCTCTTCATTCTGCTATGAACGTAAAACTGCTCTAAGAAAATGAAGTCAGTTAAAAATATGTGTGTGTATATTACATATATCTATCCATCTTTGGTTCCTAAATCTAAAAAGAACCCTACAAAATCAAAATTAGTAAGTGTTTAATTATATCATATCAATTTTATTTTTAAACTTACTCATCAAAATGTTATTAGATTTGGAAATTTGTTGGTTACGGTATTGTTGTTTTTTTCCTTCAGTAGAATTCTTGAAGCTTGGAGCTTGCTGACAATGTAAAGCCAATTGTAAAGAATTCTAAAAATCTTTCAAAATACTTGACATCAAAAAAATATAAGTAATGGGAGCCATTTGAGGGCATTCCAATATGTTTGATATGATATAGGGTAGATGGGGGACCCTACAGGCTTCCAGCCTCCAGAGAGCCCAGTACAGCCCATAGGAGGAAGGTCCAGGGCCCTCTCCAAACTGGGAGGAGGTGGCCGCTGTAAGCCCCGCCTCCCCAGAAGCTGGGACCTTCCTAACCCCTCCCCTCTCCTGGGTCCTCAGCACAAAGCCCTACCCAGCAGGCATGCAACAGAAACAGCCCATGGTGCCTATGGGGTCTTCGATCCTTTGATACTTCTGGCTGCCTGTCCTGGTGGGGTCAATCAAGCTTCTCCCTGGCCCTCAGCTGCCACCCTTGGCCCCTCTTCATCAAGGGCAAGGAGAGCAGGGGAAGCTCCATCCTGCCAGCTTGCTGGAGGCTTCAGAGAGTAACTTTGGAAATAGGAGCTTGATGTTAATGATTGAATCAGGCTTTCATGAATTCTTTGCAGAGTTCAGTGATTTCGGCCACATGTGCCTGAGGCCTTTTATCGATCTTCATTCTCCCGTGTCCACCAGCCCCATCAAGGGCAACTGGTTTTATCTTCTCCATCGTGCAAATAGGAGATCTAAGTCCTGTGACCTCCATGAACCTATGTGGGTGGGAGTACACCAGCCCAGAGCATGTGGAAGTGGGTGGGGGTGTCTGAGGAGGACGTGGTCAACGAATCGGACATGGGGGCTGGGGGTCTGAGTCCGGCTCAGCCACCAGAGACTGCATCACCTTAAGTCCTTCTGCCTCCCGAGGCCACTGGCCTCCGGCCTAAACGATACCCCTTGCCGGGGGTGGAGGGTATCACGAGGCTCAGGGGAGATGGGCCCACTTGGAAAATCAAAAGTATGTTCAGTAAAGATAAAGCACAGATTTTCCAGCTGAACAGTCCAGGCTTCTGAAGTGGGGTGTCTCCAAGATCCAGGTCAGCCTTTTCCTGTCTGACCTCCACCCCCTTCCTATAAGAGGACCCAATTCAAGACCTCAAGAGCCTCTTTTTAAAACCTTTGAGGGACACCTGGGTGGCTCAGTTGGTTAAGCGTCTGCCTTTGGCTCAGGTCATGATCCCAGGGTACTGGGATCGAGTCCTACATCAGGCTCCCTGCTCAGTGGGGAGCCTGCGTCTCCCTCTGCTGCTCTGCCTGCCGCTCCCCCTGCTTGTGCTCTTTCTCTCTCTCTTTCACACTGTCAAATAAATAAATAAATCTTTAAAAATAAATAAATAAAATAAACAAAACCTTTGAGAAATACTGGGCCCGCCTGTCAGGCATTGTGAGCCAATCAGACTCGATACAGAAAATATGGAAAATCCGAATAGGGCACAGGTGCGCGGACCTCACAGGCTGATCAGGGGCCTCAACAGCATGGCCTCTGTCAGCTGCATTTCCCACTGGCTGGGTCAGAGTGAGCTTGGGGAGAGGCTAATATGCAGAAGGAAGGAGCCAGCCAAGAATTGAGGCCAAAGACAGAGGCTCTCCCGTGCAGCTTGGGGTGGAGGCCACCACCCGCCTGTGGCCTGCAGCTCCCAGCCTGCGCTCTGTGTCTCCCGTGTGCCGCTCTGGCCCCTGGCACCTGCCGCCGCTGCTGGGCGCCTGTGGACAGCGTCCTGCCACCTGCCCCTTACCTGTGTGGCCATTGTTGATCATGGGGAACTCGCCTGCCTGGACCTCATAGCCTGTCAGGTTCAGAGCCTTCAGGGAGGGGTTGTACTGAACCTTTCTCCACTGCAGGTCGATGGGTGACTGTCTCCTCCCCCCGCAGGTGGGGTACTCCGTTGGCCAGTGCGCTTCGTCCAGTGCCCCCGCTGTGACAGGAGAGAGCCAAGGGTCAGAGTTGGAGGGGCTCAGCTCACAGCAGGGCCTGCCCAGCGGGAGGCCACAATCAAGGCCAGGGGTCTCCTTTCTAGAAAGCAGGGCCTGACCCCCAGAAGGAGGTGGGAGGGACACCGTCAAAGTCCGCTTGGTGGAACCTGGTGTCTCAGGGGCTTTGACACGGATTCCAGACTTCCCCATTGCTGTCATTAGTGTGGAGAACAGTCGGCTTTTGGAAAACAATGAGGGTCTTTAATATATAGTTTTCCCCTGGAATGGGAATATGCTGGTAAATGCACTAGAAGGCTCCTTGGGGCTTGTCATTGCTGTGTTACTCTCAGGGGTCCTGTCCCCATTTCCTCCTAATGGCACAGTTTTCCTTCCCCTCCCCCAACAACCATGCAGCCCCTCCCCTCCCCCACCTGTTTACTTGCTCCAGCCCCTTCCATGGGATCCCAGTATGGTCGAGGCCACCTGGATGCCTACACCTATGGATTCAGGGCAAGAAGGGGAAGCATCACGTTCAAAGATGACCAAAGTGATTAGTTGAAAAGAAAGTAAGGAAATGTCTCTTTTTAAGGTGGGCAACGATTCTAGGGAGAGAAGGAAGAAAGCTAGTGGTTGTAACGAGCCGCCCCTTCACAGTCGGGATGGCAGCTGCATGGCAAGCGCATAGCTGGTTTTAAGGAAGATGTTTGTACTGGGGCCCCTCACAGCGGCTTGGTTTTGCAATCAACAGAAAAGTCCATTTTTTCTATTTCTCTGCTCTTCTTGTTTTAATACTACAAACCAATATTTAAACATTCTTTCCCAGAGGTGGGATGCCAGGATCAAGGCCAGAGGCGCCGAACACAGCCCCTGCACGGATCGAGAGGCCTTGGCCTGTGTCCCTGGCAGTGCTGCAGTATTCTCGAGGATTCCTCAAAGGCCTTTGAATCAGCTGCCCCGAGTGTTCCCGGGCCCCTGATCGCTTTCCAGAAGGCCCACAGTCTCAGAGGCCGGGCTGAGCTTAGGAAGGACAAGACCAGCCTGTTGGAATTCTCTCTCTTGCTTACGCTTCTGAACCGCCCCTAGTACCAACGAGCCGCAGGAAGTAGAAGCCCAGGGCCTCCGTGGCACTGGCCACACGTGATCGTCCTCTGCTCCCGAGTGGAGAGCTGGTGGCCCTGCCCTCTGACGCTGAACTCTCTGAGCCTCCCATGATGTCCCTAATTCTGTTGCCCTTGACTTAACAGAACATACATCCACCCTGAATGTATGCTTCCCCTGGTGTCCAAAGCTGGGGGCGCCGTGTGGAGAGTGGGTCAGCCAGCGACCCTGAGGTCCTCCAGAGCCCCATCCTTCAGTGCAGGGCATTAAAAGGAGGGCAGGGACAGGAGCTCTCTTCGCCCCCCCCATGGGAGGGGTGACTTGGGTCCAGATGTGCACATCTGGGTCTCAGCAGGGTCATGGCTACTGGGAGGCAGCAGCCTGGGGGCCGCGCAAAGTTGCTGGGTTCTCGGCAAGTCGGAGTGTTCTGGGTAAATCTCAGACCATGAGCTCTCCAAGAAGAAAGCTCTCACAAACCCTCTGTGAGATGGCAGGGAGCCCTTTCTAGCAACTTCCTCCACCACGTGCAGAGCCTGCGAAAGCAAAGGGCTACGCAGTCAGGGGCGCCGCGCGGGCTCTCCAACCAGCACCACGGCCAGAAAAGGTTCTAAAGCAAGAACACCTGCTGGAGAAGCAGGGGGTCCGGGAAGGGAGCACGAACTCCCCTTGTCTCGATCAGGGGTCTGAGTTCAGTGTGCTCTCCGTAGGCAGGAGGGGCAGCCCCAGCAGGTGAGGGTACCGAGGAAAGGTGCAGCCCCTGGGGTGGGGGCTTACCTGAGTAGGTCCACTTGGAGCTATGCTGGGCCCGGGCGCCCAGGAAGAACAGAGCCAGCAGCAGGGCCAGAGCCGTCATGGTACCGCAGGTCCGGAGCCACGCTGATCCTGGGGCAGCTCTTCTTTTAAAAGCTCAGAAACTGTAAATAACAATTTACCAAGTCTCGCTGACTGACCCACCCTCAGCTGCACCCAGTAAAACAATAACACCTTCCCACAATGGTCCTTGTGACTTGGGTGACGGGGCCAGGTGGCGTGCACTTGCCCGAGCCCTGCTGGCGTCATGTGCACTGAGCCCACGGTTTGGGTTGTTCCATGTCCTAACTTATGAAAACTCACTTGAAGGACCACACAGTGCACCCTTTGTGGATGAGTGGCCGCAGGACAGGGAAAGGCCCAAGGCAGAGAGAAGCAGGATGGGGAGGATTTCCCGGGGACAATGACACTTCCTGTGCCCTTGCTCCTGGCAATTGGGGACTCTGGGAATGGGTGAGGGCCATCCCAGGGGCCTGGAAACCCCAGCCGGATTTGGCTTGGCATTTCCTGCCCATCAGCAGTCCACACAGGCTGCCCCTGCAGACCTGGGCTGCCTCGGCCGCTCTCTTGGGAAATGGCCTGGCCCCCCACGCTTAGGCAGGGACCAGTGTCCCACCTGGAGGCCCTTGTGTTCTTAGCGTCACTCTCGAACCGCCTGTAGACCCCGGAGCCCCAGCTCGGGAACCACATCCCAGGGCGTGCCTCGGGGCCATCGAGCTCCTGTGGGCCTCCTGTTTCTCCATGGGAAGCCTTTGTCCTGACAGCTGCAGCCCGCTTGGTCACACCCAAACGGGTTGGATCAGCGGAGGGCCTAATCCTCCCATGTCTACTCGGGTAAACAGTCCTTGAAACCAGCTGAGGGAGAAACTTTTGAGTTTATACCTACTGACAGGCAGGCATTTCCCATGCCCTTCAAGAGAGGACAAAGGCACAGGGCAGGCGGCGTCCCCGCAGGGCGCTTGGGGCGCTGGCCAGACACCAAGGAGAGCAGCGCTAACCCGACCCCGCTGCCCGAGCTCGTGGCGCCCTTCTCCCTGGAGCCCGGGGACACTGGACCTGCTACGTGCCAGCGCGAATGGAGCCTGGCCAAGAGCAAGGGTTCTTCTGAAGCCAGAGTGATGGGGTTCAGATCCCCACTCCGCCACTGATGAGCCATGTGTGACCCCGAGCAAGTGACTCAGCCCCTCTATGCCTCAGTTTCCCCACCTTGAATAGGCTTTCACAATAGAACGTGCCCCCTGGTACATGGCAGATGGCAGTATCCTCTATCCAGATCCCTCCCTGGATGAAGAAAGAAAGTGACTTCTCATCGTCAGCCAGCCTGTTAGTGCGGGAGCTAGAGGTAAAAACGAAGGGCTCATTCTCCCCCGCCCCGGAACTCTCTTCCACATTTTCAGAAGTGAGAAGCTCGCTCTCTGGTCTTTGCAAAGTGAGTCGCGTCCTGCCTGCTGGGCCCCGGCCCTGTGAGAGGGCCACCTCATGGATTCCGTGAGACCACCTCTCCTGAGGACAGCAAGGACGCCAAGCACCTTCCAACGGACCAAGGACCCCTGACATCCAGCGGGCAGGGAAACACAAACCGAGGTGTCTGAGCACTTTTCTTGGGAGTCTGAAGTAGGACTTAGGGAAGGAGGGAGAGCAGAGAGAGCCTGAAAGGTCATGCGCTGCTGGCAGCTGGGGGTACGGAGCCCCCGAGCAGGGGAGACAGGAGGGAGAGGGGGCTGGGTGAGGGGTAGGGGCGGCCTGCAGAGAAAGAGAGAGGGAGGGAGGAGGTGGCCCCAGGGCAGTGCGAGGAGACAGGGCCCGTGCTCACAGGCAGGAGGGCTCGGGGCTGGTGTAGACAGCGCTGCCGGGGAATTGGAGGGTGTCTGCTACCACCCGTGGCTCCATTTCCCGCAGGTTCCCCTGTCCTGCGCTTAGTGCTTTGGGGATGCCTAGGGAGCCCCGGCCCTTTTATGGCCCCACAGAGTCCTCACAATAAGCACCTGCGAGCCTGTAATTTTAGCAACCTCCCCGTGGAGGCATCCTGCAATATAGTCGTCAGACCTGCAGCCTTGCCCCAGTTTCTCCCAATCCTTGGCTCAGGCAAGAGCCGGGGCGGCTGGGCGGCTGTGCTGCTGGCTAACACGGACCATAGGTGGTTAGAGTGAGTAATTACTTAATCACGTGATCGGACCAGCCAGGACCCACCTGCTAGGGAGGGCATCGTACTAGAGAAAGAGGATCCCTCCCTCGCCTAGGTGGCAGACTCCAATGACACAGTCGACACAGAGTCAAGCAGGGTCCCTTTCATTGCCTACTTTCTAACTCACTGTCTTCTTCAACCATAAAATTTTCCATTAACTGTGGACATGAGTTTCCTCCTTCTCGTGTTGACGAAGCACGTTGCTTGTTTTGGTTCAGGCTTTTGTTTCATTTTAATTTGTTTTTTTAGGGTGTCGCATTCGACTCTGAACTCGCTTCTGCCATTATCCGACCACATCACCGGCTCATCAAGGCTGCGTCTTATTCTAAACTCCTGTTTTTCTAGGCCTGTGTCCTGAGCGACTGTCTGAGATGAGCTGACAAGTATGCCATTTTCATCGTAACACCATGTCAAAAATGAGAAGGGAGCTTTGTTCTTCCTCAGTGCCACCACAGCTCCATGACAGAGACCCACAGAGGCGAAGAGAAGGAAGAGGCCAGGGTGTGTGATCAGTCCAGGTAAACAGGGAAGCACCATCAACCCAAGTGAGCAGGGCGGGGTGATCAGCCCAGGGGAGCAGGGAGGGGTGGTCAGGTCAGGCCAGGTGCGCCAGTGCTCTGGTTTGCGTAAGACTAGCCTAGAAGAATGGATCCGGCTACCAAGGAATATGTACTTTCTGGTAGCGGTAATACAGACGGGCCACCATTTTGTTTCATTCAGGAGTGCTAACTCTGGAATCCTGAAGAATGAGTCATTCTGTTCAAGTGAACTTTCTAGATGGTTAAAGGCTCAATTCTATATAAGTACTAACACCTAGTCTCTTTTGGATTAAAACTTCTCAAATGTATCACACTCATGCCTGTTTTCTTAAACAGATTAAGCTGAATGTAATTAAGCTTTTCCTAATGACTGAGGCTCACCAATTGTCATTGTCATTATATTAATGCTCACTGGGCCTATAACTACGTAAGACTGTTTTCCCTACACGAAACAACCCCTAACTGTTATATCTTCGGATTTCTTAGATATTGAGGGGGGAAAGTTAGCTAGCTTTATTATTAAAGCAATATACACTGATGTTCCTGGGTGATATTCTAATTATTAATATTGATAAGGCCAGGGCACAACCAATCAGGACAGAAGTGAGACTTGGTGCTGTAACAAGGTCTAGAAGCCCCGTGTTTTGCCAGGAGTTAAGCCTTTCATTGGTGGACCATATGGAGATTGTGAGGCTGGAGCAGGGCTGGGCAGCAAGGGTGTCTGGAGGGTACCAGTGTGTATATGTTTATTTTTTACAGTTAGCATTGCTCACACAGGCTGCCGACTGTCTCCTCTTAGGGTTGTCTGTTTGTCTGCCCTCATCTCCTGGCTTCTTATGTACTGTTTTTTATCTGTTTGGCCAGAAATCAGATGACTGACTACACATTTAGAATTACATGCACAAGAAGAATAGATAGAGCTGAACTGAGAGCCCAAAGTTTGTACTAAAACCAAAATATGCAAACTCTGAAACATCTTTTTTTTAACGTATCTTTTATTTTATTTTATTTTTTAAAGTAAGCTCTACACTCAACATGGGGCTTGAACTCACAACCTGAGATCAAGAGTCATACGCTCTACCAACTGAGCCAGCCAGGTGCACCTGAAACATCTTTTTTGACTACCCAAAAAATTTTTATTTCCTTTCTGGCTTTCAGCTATGTCCGTAGAAGTGAGGCATTAACATAACTAAATCCTCCTATTAAATAATCTGCTTGCAGAGTGTTCAGCCATATCCACCCGAAATCAGTAGGGATGCCCATGCTTTCTCTCACCAGCCTCCCTGGAAAGATTCCCAGTCTTATAGGGTATCTTCTGATTCATCCTTTCCGCTAGAATGCAGCATTTATGGTGTCTACCAGCAGGCATGTTCTGCCATCATATCTACCATCATATCTATCCTTTTTCTAGTAACCCACATCAAAAAAACACCCGGAGCAAAACCCTGGTTTTGGGAAATTATCTTCTCTATTATTAGTTTAAGTATTAACAAAACTGGAACCAAATTCCTGACAACATTTACAGCCCAGCCTGCCATTAACATTCTGAGCCCCTTATCTGTGTAAACTCACCGTAAGACCTGCTGTTGGAATGGGTCGTCCTATTTGCACCTGCTGGCTGGACCTTCTACTTCTTGGAGCAGGCCGGAGTCTTGCCTATATCCTCTCACATACTCCACCCCCACTTGCCTTCTGTAGGACAGGTACATGGCTTTCAGCTCCACCCCGAAACTGGTCAGTAAGCAATTCCAAATCTGTACTGAGTTCTGACTCTCCCCTTCCACCCCAGCGAATGGTTGTGTCACTAGGCTGTATCAGTTTCCTTTTGCTGCTGTAACAAACTACCCCGAAGTCAGTGATGAAAACAACATAATTTGTTCTCGTACAGCTCTGGAGGTCAGAAATCCAAAATCAGTTTCACTGGGCTTAAGTCAGGGTGTTGACAGGACAAGTTCTTTCTGGAGACTCTGAGGGGAAAATCCATTCCCTCACCCTTTCAAGCTTCTGTAGCCACTGGCCGCCCTCCCGGAATCCCTCCCGTCTCGTTTCAACCATCGCATCTCCTACTTTCTCGTTTCAACCATCACACCTCCTACTTCCTCCTTGGATCTTCTTGCTTCCCTCTTATGAGGATCCTTGAGGTTGCATGTAGGACCCACCCCCAAAATCCAAGATAATCTCCCCCATCTCAAGATCCTTAATCCCATCTGCAAGTCTCTTGTGACATTCACAGGTTCCAGGGACTAGGACATGGACATTTGGGACAAAGGCAATATTCAGCCTACCCCAAGGAAGGATGTAGGGACCCACCAAGCTAAATGAAACTTTAAGCCACTGAAAACTGGATTTAGACTCAATGTCATGAAACATGCCAGGAATGATGGGGGCGGTGGCGAAACAAGATGGACAAGGGCTGATCTGTGGGGAGAATACCTATTGCTGGGCACTTCTCTGAGCTCTTAATGGTCACAATGGTATGACCAGGGTCAGCTAGTTGGACTGCGACAGCAACCCAGTAACCTCAAAAAGTGTCAGTAGCACATTAGGAGATGGTGTCAAAGACCCAGTGTGGTCAGTCTTCCAGGAGCGGGCAGGACCAGCACCCCTTGATGAGCATCAAGAGAGACAGAGTCACCAAACACAAGTCTGGCATGGGGGGGCAGCCTCTGCTTCAGAAATGTAGAGAACTTTGCTTGTGCCCACGCACACCTCTGTGATATTGATTTAAGAGTGAAAAGGAGAATGTAACAGATATACTGAAATTTAGTCTTCAAGGTTTTTTCACTTCAGTAAAGGGAGCCTCACTTTTTGTTTTTTTTTTACCAACACTACCACCAAGAAAATTAGAAATGCTGGATAAATTAGGTTTTTTAAAATATTTTATTTTTAAGTCATTTCTGCACCCAACGAGGGGCTGGAACTCACAACCCTGAGATCAAGAGTTGCACACTCCTCTGACTGAGCCAGCCAGGAGCCCCAAGGACAAATTAGTTTTTTGAAAAATCTCTTGGAAAGCATCAGAGCTCGCCAAGGCAGGGATATATAGACAGGATAATATGTCCCCAGAGGTTGGGTTTGTCCCAGGAATGCAAGGTTAGCTTAACATCCAAAAATCAATGCAACAAAAAATGGAAGAAAAAGATATTAGAAACATTTCAACACATGCAGAAAAAATCAATCAATAAAATTCACCATCCAAAAGAGAAAATCAAATCCACTTATGATTAAAAAAAGAAAAAACCGCTTAGGAAACTAGGGGAAAGGAGGAATTTTCTCAATCTGATAGAGAATGTCTACCAAAAAATTCTACAGCAAACATCGTACTTAAGGGTGAAATATTGGAAGCTTTCCTCTGATATCAGGAAAGAGACTAGGACACTTGCTACCCCAACTTAAAATTTAAAATTTACCTGGAGGTCAGGCCAGTGCAACAAAGCTTTCGGGATTAGAAAGGCAGAAATACAACCGTCTTATTCACAGATGCCGTAACTGGGTACATAGAAAATCCAAAAGTATCAACAAATATATTATTACAATTAATAAGTGAGTATACAAAGTTGATTATACAAGGACAGGATACAAAATGCAATTGTATTTCTATATAACAGCAACAGTTAGAAAATAAAACCTAAAAAAATTTTTAAGTAAACTCCACACCCAACATGGGGCTCAAACTCACAACCCTGAGATCAAGAGTTGCACACTCCACTGACTGAGGCAGCCGGGCGCCCCCGCGGTGGTATTTTATACAGTGGAATGAATTAGCCACTGCTGCAGGCAGTTACACGGAGGAATCTCGCGATATGTTCAATGAAAGAAGGCAATCACAGAAGAATAAATACAAAAGGATTCTATTTATATAAAGTTCCAAAGCAAGCAATACCAGTCTCCGGTGGTGGAGGTGACTGGAAGGGACACAAGGGGCCTTCTGGAGAGCCAGCGGGGATTCCAACCTGGTGGTGAGTTGAGATGATTGCGTGAAGTGTACATGGATGATTTATGCAATCACCAATGTGTAGAACTTCAATTACACAGTTAGTAATGAAGGAAAACCATTTGGCAATTCCTCAAGAAGCTAAACAAAGAATTACCATATGATCCAGCAAGTCTACTTTTTTTTTTAAGTTTTGATTTATTTTTTCATTCAAGTAATCTCCAATGTGGGGCTCGAACTCACCACCCAGAGACCAAGCGTCTCATGATCTTCTGACTGAGCCAGGAGCCCCTCCGCTTCTTGATACACACCCAAAACAATTGAAGGCTGGGACTCAAATACTTGCACACCCATGTTCACAGCAGCGTTATTCGTAATAGCCGAAAAATGCAAACAGCCCAAATGTCCTTTGACAGATGTATGGATAGACCGAATGTGGCATATATATACAATGCCGTATTATTCTGCCTTTAAAAGGAAGGAAAGTATTTGTATTTATTTACTTTTTCCAACTTTATTGAGATAAAATTGACATCTAACATTGTGTAAGTTTAAGGTGGACGGTGTATTAAGTTGATACGTGTAGATATCCCAAAAAAAAGTCATTACCACTGTAGCGTGAGCTAGGAATGCAATTCCGAGAGACACACACTACACCCAGGGTGAACCTGGAAAACATGCCAAGTGAAAGACGTCAGGTGCAAAAGGACACACACTGTGTGATTCCACTTACGGGAGGTACCTGGAGCAAGCAGAGTCATAGACCCAGGAAGTAGAAGAGAAGTTACCAGGGCCCAGGCGCAGGGGAGCTGTTGAGTGGGTCCAGTTTCTACTTGGGAAGTTGGAAAACTTCTGGGGAACAGAACTTCTGGAGATGGGTGGTAGGGGTGGCGGCACAACATTGTCCATGTGCTTGATACACTTAAAATGGTTCCGCTGTCCCGTTCTGGATCTGTGGCACCTGCCGAACTGTACGTTTAACGGGGCTAAGACGGGGATTCGAGAGTACGCTTATCGCGAGGAAAACACAAAACAAAATAAAATGACAAAAATCAAATAAAATAATGAACAATTAAAAATAAAAACGGCGGGGCGCCTGGGTGGCTCAGTCGGTGAAGCGTCTGCCTTTGCTGGGGTCATGATGCCAGGGTCCTGGGATCGAGTCCCGTGTGGGCTCCTTGTTCGGCAAGAAGCCTGTTTCTCCCTCTTCCCTCCCCACCTCCCCCCTGCTCATTCTCTTTCTCTCTCAGATAAATAAATAAAATCTGTAAAATAAATAAAGTAAATTAAAAAAATAAAAATGGCTAAGATGGTAAGTTTTATGTCATGAATATTTTACCACAATTAAATTTTTAAAATTTTTGTGGTTAGAATGGTAAATTTTACTCCATAGAGTAGTAAGATAGAGTAAAATTGACATATATAATATGTTATATATATATATTTATAATCACAATTAACAAGTGAATTATGAACAATTCTTTGTCCATTGATGTGCAAACATAGATCAAATGGACAACTATCGGGGCACCTGGGTGGCACAGCGGTTAAGCATCTGCCTTCGGCTCAGGGCGTGATCCCGGCGTTGTGGGATCGAGCCCCACATCAGGCTCCTCCGTTATGAGCCTGCTTCTTCCTCTCCCACTCCCCCTGCTTGTGTTCCCTCTCTCGCTGGCTGTCTCTCTCTCTGTCAAATAAATAAATAAAATCTTAAAAAAAAAAAAAAAAAAAAAAGAAAGAAAGAGACAAGCAGAATTATCCTGTAATTTTTAAAGAAATTGAATCAACAGTTTAAACACATCTTCACAAATCAAAAGCAGGCCCGTGAGGTATTACAAGAGTGTTTTCTCAAACATTTGAGACACAAATAATTCTGAACTTACACAAAACACAGCCTAGAGCAGGGATAGGTAAACCACAGCTTGTGGGCTGCCTTCGGCCCTGTCTGCTCTACCCCCGTCTGCGGCCGCTCTCATACGCTAACAAGCGTGGTGAGGAGCTGCGCCAGAGACCATAGCCTCTGCAAAGCCTCATGTGTTTACTATCTGGCCCTTTGCAGAAAACATTTGCCAATAAAAGAGAATTCTCTCCAACTCATTTTATAAGGCCAGTGTATCCTTGGCACCAAATTCTAACAAGGAGAGCATAATAAGGAAACATTATAATATCGGTCATGAATTTAGATACAAAAACCCTAAACAAAACAGGAATGAAGGAAGGAAGGAAGGAACGAACGAATGAGTGAACAAACACGCTTCCTAAGACGTTCTGAGTTTTTGGTCTGTGTTCCCTGGGCCTGCTTGGTTCCTTAGGTGTCATCTTGTCATTGATCAATCTCTTTTAGTTCATTTACTCAACTGTGGAAGGCACCATTGCCGACCAACCATCCCTTTCCCTTTGCCCACGTCCCAGCTCCTCTTGTGGCTAATAGTAGCCACACCACTCACTTTTAGCCAATGAGACATAAAGGGAAATCGGCTGGGGAGACTCCTGGGAAAGCTTGCTTGCTTGCTTGCTTTCATTTTTTTTTAACAGTTTCTTTCTTTTTTTAAAGATTTTATTTATTTGACAGAGAGAGCGCAAGAGAGCACAAGCAGGGGGAGCAGCAGAGGGAGAGGGAGAAGCAGGCTCCCCACTGAGCTGGGAGCCCAAAGTGAGGCTTGATCCCAGGATCTGGGATCATGACCTGAGCCAAAGGCCGACGCTTAACGGACTGAGCCACCCAGGCACCGCAAAGCTCTTGCTTTCTTATAAAAACAGGCAAGAAAAGAGGAGAGCTTGCCAACATTGTTTCTTCCTCTTTCTTTGGTCCTAAAATAGGTCTGATGCGTGGCACCGTGGCAGCTATCTTGCGACCACGAAGGTAAAAAGCCAGCATGTTAATGATGGCAGAGCAGAATGAGAGGAAGAATTCGAGGCCTCAATGGCTTCACAGAGCAGCTGACGCACCGCCAGCAACTGCCTCTAGACTTCTTGTTATCTGAGGAAATAACCCCTTTCGTCTGGGTCTCCGGTAGTTGGGAGATCTGTCACGTGCATATGGAAGCATTCCTAAGAGATATATCCACAAATATACAATATTTCTGTCACTTTTCTTTTTTTTTTTTTTTCTGTCACTTTTCTAAGCTATGCTTCCACAGAGCTTACATTCTGGTTGGAGGAAACCAATATTAAAAATAAATTAAAGAAATAAAAATAAATAAAAAATCAATAAAAATTGGGGCACCTGGCTGGTTCAGTCAGTGGAGCATGCGACTCTTGATCTCAGGGTCATGGGTTCAAGCCCCACGTTGGGCTCCATGCTGGGCATGGAGCCTACTTAAAAAAAAAAATTTTTTTTTTACTTTTATTTCAAATGGCAATAAATTTATTAAGAAGATAAAGCAGCATAATGGCATAGAAGATAAAGGAAGGGAAGGAGGAGGACATCAGTCGGGTGGTCAGGGCAGGCCTCTCTGAGGTGACATTTGAGCTGAGGCCTGACTGAGAAGCAGCAGCCAGGTAAAGAGCTGGGGGTGAGGGGTGGGGTTCCTGGCAGAGCAATCAGCAAAAACCTGAAGGTGGGAAGAAACATAGTAAGTGTGAGTGTCCCCCCACACCCAGCCCATTCACAGACCCTGTCAAGTCTACCTTCAAAATATTTCTGACCACCTTTCTTCTCCCGCACATTGCTACCAGCCTGGCCTAAGGCACCAGCTCCCTTGCTTGGACACCTGTAGTAGCCTCCACCTGGTCTCGCACTTCTACTCAGGTCCTCCCTTATAGTCTATTCTCCAAGTGGCCATAGAGAACCTTCTAAAACCTGAACCAGCTCATTGCAATCCTTGCTCAAAACCATCCAATGTCTTTGGTCTCACTCAGGGTAACAGCATTTCCTACCACTCTGCCCCCCTTTCCTGCTATTCTCCTATAAAATGTGCTCTCACCACAGGACCTTTGAACGTGCTGTTTCTCTGCCTGGAAGGCTCTCCCCCCCCAGATATTCAATTGACTCCTCCCTCATCCCATTGAGCTTACTGGCGGAGGGACATCTCTTAAGAGAAGGTCTCTCTGGCCACTCATCCTAAAACACCCACCTGTCACTCCCAGTCCTTCCTATTTCTTCTTGTGCCATCATTCTAAAGAATGATTAAATTTTCTTTTTTAAGTTCTGAATCTGATCTTTATTCCATATTAGAGGTTGTTAGCATTAAGGATGGGGAGAGTTTGAGTGCATTCTTAAAGTACAAGCATTCCCTTCCTTCACTCCTAGGTTTGCTCAGGGGCCAGGCTGCTACTTTACATCCCCTATTCTTGAATACCTCATAGAAATAAAAATGCAGGGGCACCTGGGTGGCTCAGTCAGTTAAGCAACCAACCCATGGTTTCCACTCAGGTCATGAGCTCATGGGTCATGGGACTGAGCCCCGTGTCTGGCTCTGCACTCAGCAGCGAGTCTGCTTGGGATTCTCTCTCTCTCCCGCCGCCCCTCCCCCTCACTTGCAAGCACTTTCTCTCTCTCCCTCAAATAAATAATCTTAAAAAAAAAAAAAGAAAGGAAGAAAAATGTATTTTTTAGATGTCTTATCCAATTTTGTGGCTATATTCTTTTTCTCCAGCCCCTTGGTTCCAATTTCTCTAAGCCCAGGTTTCAACACTTCCTGAATTGGCTTTGAACAAACCATTCAAATCCTTATAATTTGCAGACAGACCACCTGCGGGGGGAGGGGGTTGGGTAAAGAACCTAGTGTCCTTGGAAGTATTAGATTTAAACTAGCGAGAGCCCAAATTTACTTCCTACTTAATTCATTGACCTTCCTTCTTAATTAAAAAAAAAAGTTAGCAATGTTATTGGCACAGATGATTTCCACGGTTGTCACAGATGACAACCAAGAGGGGTAATTAGAGCTGCTGGTTGGCACAGTCAGGCCTCCCTAACTGCCCCAGTTTAGAGAGGGACCAAGAGTATTTTCGTAAATGAGGACATGCTGATGTCAAAGCTGGGTACACCTGGAAATTCCATAGCTGTACAATTCTGACGTGGGGTCAACGGCACTCAGGATAAGTTACTCTCAGGAGGTTACACTCCGGAGAAGTTACTCTCTAGAGGAATTAGAGACTATTCAATTGGGGGGGGGGCACCTGGCTGGCTCAGTCAGTAGAGCAGGCCACTCTTGATTTCAGGGTCTCGAGGTTGAACCCTGTGGTGGGCATGAAGCCTACTTAAAAAGAATACATTTAAAAAATTTTAAAGACCATTCAATGGGAAATAAGATAGTGAGTGACAACAAGCATCTACTTGTCCTTATTCTGATTTGCTAAATGAGCGAGGCTCTGTACCGTCTAAGGCCGAAAGGTACTCTCAATGCCTCTCAATGTCGTGCTTGCACAAGCAAAATTTTTCAACAGCTCATCACTGGCCCATGCCCTCTGCGCAGACATACGGAGGACCCCGCCGTACTGAAAGAAGCGGAGTTCCTCGGAGTGCAGGGTTTCCAGCTGAAGTATATACTGTGCGCTCATGACATCCAGTGGTCAGAAAAATACTGTGCAGATTTTTATTTACTTATTTTTTTAGTTTCATACAGGATCCACAGTGCAATTGCAAACAGCTGGTCTATAGAGGAATAAAGGATCTACGATGAAAGAGGAATGAGTTTGGTGTCTCCCTGCTGCGATATTAGGGAGAGGCCAGGCTGACCCGGGAAACCTAATTCACGGATGCCCCTAAAAGGTCGTTTGGCTATTCAGAAAATTCCGCTCCCCACACCACCCTATAATACTCGTTACAGAAAGAGTGAAAAAAAAATTTTTTTAATTTTTTTAAATTGAGGTGAGATTTACACAGCATAAAATCAACGTTTTTGAAGAGTACAATTCAGTGGCATTTAGTATATTCACAATGTTGTGAATGTTGTGAATCTGTCTAGTTGCAAAACATTTTCATCACCCCCAAGAAAATCCTGTACCCATTAAACAGTCACTCCCCAATCCCTCCTTCCTTCGCTCCCTGGAAACTACCAGTCTGCTTCTCTCTCTGGGAATTTACTCATTCTGGTTATTTTATTTTATTTTTTTTTTAAAGATTTTATTTATTTACTTGACAGAGAGAGAGACAGCCAGCGAGAGAGGGAACACAGGCAGGGGGAGTGGGAGAGGAAGAAGCAGGCTCCCAGCGGAGGAGCCTGATGCGGGGCTCGATCCCAGAACGCCAGGGTCACGCCCTGAGCCCAAGGCAGACGCCTAACGACTGAGCCACCCAGGCGCCCCATTCTGGTTATTTTATATACATGGAACCATCCTATACGGGACTCTCACTTAACATAATTTTTGGAGGTTCATCCATGTATAGCATTATATTAACATTTCATTCCCTTTTTGCCTGAGTAATATTCTATTATATAAATATATCACATTTGATACATTGATAAATTTGATATATTTATCAAATTCATCTGTTGATGGACATTTCAGCTGTTCCCACCATTCGGCCACTGCTAATGGTGCTGCTGTGAACATTTGTGTATGAGTATTTGTTTCAATACCTGGTTTTGATCCTTTGACGTATATACCTAGGAGTGAAATCCCTGGGTCACATGATCATTCTCCTTAACTTTTTGAAGAAAAAAATTTTAGAATCCTTGAAATCAGTAGAAGAAATTGAAATAGATTTTTTAGACTCCTTGAAATTGATAGAGGAATAATTTTATTTAGACCAGGACCAACTTTTCCCAAATGACCCATTACTCTTTTTTTTTTAGTTTCCATCACTCATGTGTATCTAAAGACGTTAGCCCAGCCTGAAAGTACCCACGGGAATGAATGCAGATGCATGAGATAAAAGAACCCATTCAGGGGAAAGTTAATTTGCCTAAGGATACTCTGTTGACATTTGTTTAGCTTGGGATGACAGTTCGGCAAACGGAAATCCTTGCCCCAAATCTTTGGTATGAGCTCTGTCATAACATTTTGTTTGAAACTAGCCTGCAGACCTAAAATGAGTTTGGACAGCCAAAGTGAATTAATTAAGCTGAAAATAACTCAAAACAATGATTTCCCTGGTGTGTTTTTTATTCAAATCTTCCGGGTCACTAATTTGTCATGTTTTCTTTAAAAGGCGAAAACAATGAGGGGGTGTATTTGGCGCCCTCTACGGTAAAATATTCTTCATTTAACAACAGTGGAGAAAGAGCTGCTGGGCGTAAATGAGTGTTCCCATAAGCGCCCATTATAAATACGTTAACCATTTTGGATGAAATGCTTTCTAAAACAGCACTCCACTTCCTCTCTTCTCAGGCAGAAGATTCTGAATGCGATTATGAACATATTTGTCGGACCCACTTTGAGCGACAACACAGAGGTCTTCTCAAGAGCGAAGGGCTTGGAAAGGCTGCTCGAGTGCCTGCAATTTACTCTAAAATCCTTCAGCACCCTTTGTACATGTGACTTAGTTTCAATCGACATCCCAGGGACAGCCAGCTCTGCTCAACTGGAAACGCAAAACTCCAGAAGTAGTTAGAACTTACATTCGAAAGACTCATGGAAAGCCCACTAGGGCTCTCTTTATCTCCAGTCAACACCAGATGGTTTGCTAATTAGCATCATGGGTGCTAAGAATAATTTTTCACTGATGGATTGATGGAATAGCCAAGAACATTGTCTAGAATCTAGACTCTAGACAGTCTTGCCCGTGTATGAGCAGTATCCGTATATCTGATGAGCCCTGTGTGTGATTTTAATTTTCTAGTAGCCACGTTTAAAAAAAATTTTAAAAAACAGGTGAAATTAATTTGAGTAATAAATTTTATTTAATCCGATATATCCAAGACATCATTTCAGCATGTAACTGATATTTAAAATACTTATGAGATATGGCACGTTATTTTTCTCGTACTGAGTCTCGGAAAACCCTTGTGTATTTTGCGTATTACTAGCCACACCAGCACTGCGCTAGAAACTCTGTGTGTGTTTTGTATCTCTAATCCTTAAAGCAACCCTGAAAGTTAGGGTGTTTTTGACCCATTTTACAGAGGAGCAAACTGAGGCGTGGAGCTATGAAGTAACTTTCTCAGGTAACATGCAGTTGTCAGGGGCAACCAGAGGTAGGACGGGATACAGTCACACTTAGATCCCCTCTCCGCGGCAGGCACCCATCCTCCACCTGGCGACAAGGCTCAGCCCTCCCGGCTCAATTTCAGACCAGAGCTTTCTCATAGAACAGGCCTCAGTTGCAGCCTCACCAGGCTCACCTTCTGCCCAGGCTGGGTCCTGCCCTCCTCATAGCCACGGGGCATCTCCCCCCAGAGACTCCCCTGGCAACCTCTGCAGTGTTTCAAAGGAACCCAGTCTAAGACCCCAGGACTCAACTCAGACTCCACAGCCCTTGCTTAGATATGTTTTTCTCTTGGGGCGCTTGGCTGGCTCAGTGGGTAGAGTGTGCGACCCTTGATCTCGGGGTTGTAAGTTCGAGCCCCAAGTCAGGTGTAGAGATTACTTAAAAAATAAAAACTTAAAAAAAAGAAAGAAAGAAAGAAAGAAATCTTTCTCTTTACGTGCTAACTGCAAAGAGGGGTGGTGCCCTGCATTGCTGATGCTTTGGTCTTTAGAAGCCGGGCAATACGAGCTCATTGGAAAACAAACCAGGGCACGGGGAGGACGGGCCGGTTCAGTTATCTGCAGTTTCAGGACACACAGACATACAGACAGACACACAAATCAACAAAAACAGCATCGGCTTGATTTCCGAGGAGTCCCCCAACTAATAAAATGTATCTTTACAGTATTCGAAAATGGCAAGAATCTTCAAGAGACCCTAGTCACCGACGATCTTTGTGTCACTTTCAATCAGCCCAACCTCAAAAATTACAACAGCAAATTTTCAAGTTGGCCTGCCAGCAGGCCAGGGGTCACCGGGGAGGCAGCCCTGACCCAGTCGCCTGGCCACGCGGTCCCCTTGGGTTGGCACTGCCAGCCCCCTGGTGCGTGGACTTACTCAAGACCTGAGGGGCCCTCCAGGACCAGCAAAGGCATTACCCGTCTTTAGAAACCCCTTCCCAGGAGATCCGGGCAGTTCGCGAATCAAAACAGCCCTGTTCGCTAAATTTGCACTTTCTGTTCCATGTATCCCGTGGCAACTATGCATTCGATTCCTGGGTTCCCTCTGCTTCAATTATGTAGGACTTTTTCTAAATAATTAAAGGGACTTTTAGAAACAGGCCCTGGCCTGTCCTTAACGCCCCACCAGGGAAGACAAAGCAAAAAGAGGGGGAAGAAAATGATGGATCGCTTTTATTTACCCCTGGAGCCCAGGGGCAGCTCTGCACAGCAAGAAAACTTATCTTCAAACAAGCCCTTCCCCACAGAAAGGAAATGGCCTAGGGCCACAGTGGACCTTGGAGGATGTGGGGGGCGGGGGGGGGGAGGCCACCAAGGGATGTATCCAGCTTGTCCCTCCTAACGCAGCTGGGGGAAAGGGAGGAAGGGAAGATAAAAACCCGGCCTGATCTAGCGGCTGGCTGCTCTGCCCCGCCTTCCCTCTCCCCGACCATTCCCCTCCTCCCCAGGGACACACGGGATGTCATCCCCTCTTGCCCCGGCCACCCCTTCTTGTACCTGAGTCCCAGCCAGAAGCAGACATGTGTGGGCTCCAAAAATTGTACACCACAAGGAGTAATGCTTGTGGTAAACAAAACAAAACGAAATGAAAAGAAACGCAATAAATAAAGGAACACATAAAATATCCCAGCAGGATGTAGAGGAGTGAGAGTAAATCCATTTCCTTCCTCCCTTCAGCCCCTCCCCAGGGGTCGCCACTGTTAGACGTCCGGTGTGTGTCCTTCTACACGTTCTCCAGATGCACACACACACGAACACACACAAGCACACACAGTTGGGTTCTCGTGACACGTGTGGCCCAGAGCTTTGATTCTATTCCCCTCACTACACCGCGGGCACCTTTCCGCATCACACAGACACTGCAGATCATTCTGGTCACGGTGGAGGCCCGTTCCACAGAACAGATGCACCATAACACGGGCAGGGGAGGCCAGCATGCTTCTCCTACCTTCTGCTTTCCCTCAACGTCGGCGGGTCCTCTCCTCGGGCTCGCCCACTGCACCGCTCGAAATACAACCTCTCCTTGCCTTTCGCTGCTGTGGCCACAGCCCTGAGTAGCTCAGACTTCAGCAGAGGCTTGCCTCGGGGCGCCTGGGGGGCTCATTGGCGAAGCGTGGGCCTTCGTCTCAGGTCACGATCCCAGGGGCCTGGGATCAAGTCCTGCATCGGGCTCCTTGCTCCCTGGGGAGCCTGCTTCTCCCTCTCCCTCTGCTGCTTCTCCTGCTTGTGGGCTCTGTCAGATAAATGAATGAATGAGGGAAAGAAAGAAGAAAGAAAGAAAGAAAGAAAGAAAGAAAGAAAGAAAGAAAGAAAGAAAGAAGAAAGAAAGGGAAGAGGCTTGCCTCCAGTGTCCCCAGCTGTGGCAAAAAGATCTGGTTGGACCCCAAAGGAAATCGCCAATGCCAACTCCCGTCTGCAGATCCGGAAACCGCTCAAACACGGGGGATCATCCGGACAGTGACGGTCCACTCCCGGGCTTGGGGCTTGAAGGGCACTTCGGCCCGCTGGAAGGGCAGGCATGCGGGCATTGGTAAGGGAAAAGGTTTATTTTCTAATTCTCCCATTCATTCTACGTTTGTTAGCTGGGATTCTTGTGTACCTAGAGCTTTCCCTCATCAACTGAGGCTACTTGGTTCTTGTAAAATATAGAGTATGTTCTACTGGGATAAATGCTCTAATTCTTTTCCTTCAAGTACCAGTGCTCGGAGAAGGGAGGTCGCATAACAGTCATTCCCAACGGTAACAAATGAGATGGGCTGGTTACTGTTGTTGTTTGTTTTTAGTTTTTCCTTCTTGGGAAATCCACCGTTGACTTGTGGATTTTCATACCGTTATTACACTACAATTAACTACAGTCATCTCCTCCTGTTCTTCCCGTACCCATTAGAATTTATCAGAATCACCAGGAATCAACTACAGAAGAAAGGATTCTTGTGTGGCTTTGACCTTGGGCACGGGTGGGAGCTGGTGACTAGCTCCTCTGGCTGTGCTGCTGTGTCGGCTGGCAGTTGAACAGGGAAGATGGACGTGAAGTGGGGAAAGGAAGGGTAGCTGGAACCCACAAGGGTGAGCCAGACCCACGTTGGTCTTTCACCACCTCAAAGCCTCCTCCTGCAGTGGGGTGGGCAGCCTGCAAGAGAAGTCAGCGCCTTCCCCGCAGGGCCGCCCGCAAACCTGGCTGGAGGAGATCGGGCAGGGGCCGGAGCTGCCTCGGCTCGCCTGGGCTCCTTTCCGAAGAGGTGAGCCAGCGATCAGCAGCGTGTGTGAGCTGCCCCAGAGCCTGACAGAACACAGACCTTCCCATCTGCTGCTACTTTTTTTTTTTTTTTTTTTTAGAGAGAGAGTGGAGGGGGTGGCGGTGGGAGGGAAGGGTGGAAGGAGAGGGAGAGAATCTTGGGTAGGCTCCACACCCAGCATGGAGCCTGATGCTGGGCTTGATCTCATGACCCTGAGATCATGACCTGAGCTGAAATCAGGACTGGGACGCTTAACCAACTGAGCCACCCAGGTGCCCTCCTAACTCACTTCTGAAGCACCTTCCTGCCGGAGAAAGAGCTACACATGGTCACTGAGCACCGGAAGTGTGGGTAAAGTGGGATGTGCTGTGTGCTTAAGATATGCGCTGGATTCCAAAGACTTAGCTCAAGGAAAGGAATGAAAATATCTGATGAAAAGTTTAGTATCGATCACATATTGAAATGATATTCTGGATCTACTGGGTTAAATAAAATACAATACTAAAATTAGTTTCACCCGCTTCTTTTTACTTTGTTTGATATGCCTACTAAACATTTTTAATGGCATATGTGGCTCACGTTATATTTCTGTTGGGCAGCAAGGATATAGACAGACAGTTATATCATCTTCAAATGATGGCAGTTTGGTTTCTTTCCAGTTCTACATTTCATTTATTTTTCTTATCTTACTGCATTAGCTAAGACCACCTATTTAATACTAAGTAGAATCGGTAATGGTGAGGATCCGTGTTATGTTTCTGACTCAAAAGGATGGTTGCTCAGATTAAGGAATTTCCTAGCTTATGTTATGGCTAAATTGTGCACCCCCCCCCCAATTTATATGTTGAGGTACTAACCCCCAGCAACCACCAAATGTGACCAATTTGAAGACAAAGTTTTTAGAGAGATAATTCAGTTAAAATGAGGTCACTGGGGGTGGGGGCTGGCTGGCTCAGTAGAGCATGTGACTCTTGATCTCAGGGTCATGAGTTCGAGCCCCTTGTTGGGGGTAGAGATTACTTTAAAAAAATTTTTTTTAATTTTTTATTTATTATTTTTTAAAGATTGTATTTATTCGTCAGAGAGAGAGAGAGCACAAACAGGGAGAGCAGCAGTCAGAGGGAGAAGCGGCCTCCCCGCAGAGCAAGGAGCTCAACATGGGACTCGATCCCAAGACTCCGAGATCAGGACCTGAGCCGAAGGAAGATGCTTAACCGACTGAGCCACCCAGGCGTCCCAAAAGAAACATTTTTTAAATGAGGTCATTGGGGTGGGGCTTAATCCAATATGACTGGTGTCCTTATAAAAAGGGGAAAGTTAGCCACATAGAGGGGAGATGGGAGAAGATGGTTGTCCACAAGCCAAGGAAAGAGGCCTGGAGCAGATTTTCCCTCACAGCCTCAGAAGGACCCAACCCTGGGGACACCTTGATCTCAGACTTCCGGACTCCAGAATTGGGAAGACATATTTTTCTGTTGTGTAAGTCACTCAGTTGGTGGTCCTGCGCGATGGCAGCCCTAGCAAACTAATACACTAAGATTAAGGAATTTCCCTGCTATGCCGACCTTGGAGAGCATTCTTACCATAAATGATTGTTGACTTTTCCACAGATATTGGGATCATCTATGGACTTTTTCCTTCAACCTGTATACCAATAGACGCTTTTCTGACTGAGGCGGCCCGGCGCCCCCATCTGGTCATTTTTAGAAGTCTCTTCTGTTGCTCAATTTTTAACTCCTTTTTCTTGTCATACATAGGTATTTAGTTTCCGTATCTGATCGTTCCACAGTCTGAAATCTTTTGCTGACTTAAGTCTGTTGTTCATAGTTTCTGCCAACTCTCACTCATAATGGCTTGTTTCCTTATATGTTTGCAAATCGTGTCTCATGAGTTTGTCTTTAGTTGAACTTGGTATAATCCTGAGGGCTAAGTTAGGGGTGCTTTCCTCCAGAGAGGAGTGATATGCAGCCCAATTAGCCACAAAATGGAAAATCGGTGAATGGCGTATAATAAAACGCCACGCGGCCTGACACCGTGGAAACTGTTAAGTGCCCCAGGAGATGAGAAGGGGAATAGATCTGAAATGGATGTTAAAGGTAGTGAGAGAAACAGGTTATGTTATGAAGTCATGTTGATATCCTTTTCCTTTAGAAAAAATTGTTCTGGGGCACCTGGGTGGCTCAGTCGTTAAGCATCTGCCTTCGGCTCAGGTCATGATGTCCAGGTCCTTGGATCGAGCCCCACGTTGGGCTCCCTGCTCAGCGGGGAGACTACTTCTTCCTCTCCCTCTGCTGCTCCCCCTGCTTGTGCTCTCTCTCTCTCTCTCTGTCAAATGAATAAATAAAATCTTTAACAAAAGAGAGAGAGAGAGAGCACAGGCGGGAGGCTGGGGGTGGGGGTGGGAAGGCAGAAGGACGAGCAGACTACCCAGGAGCCCGTAGGTACTTTTTATGTACTTGGTGTTAGACCTCTTCATACCCAAAGTGACCGTGTTTACAAATTGAATTGAGAAATCCCTAAAACCTTTCTCGGGAAGTCTGCTCTGTTGCCAGTTCACACCTCTTGCCACGGGCAGGAGGTCAGTGGTCACCCAGGAGCGAGAACAGGGTAAAGCCCCCCAGTGGCCCCTCACTAGCCACACACTTAACCGCTCCCTGCAGTGCCTCTGTTGGGGAAGGAATCCTGGGGCTGAAAATATCCAAGTGGAAATAAGTAGCCCAAACTCCCAACCAAAAGGATTCCTTGTTACCCCTTATTACTGGATTGTTAATATTTAAAAGTTGTGCATCACTCCACATACACAAGCTGCTTGTGCGTTGACTTTACTGTTAAAATAATACTAGAACCTTCCAGATGGTTTGAGGCAGGCACACCTGGAGAACTGCCCTCAATTCCACCCCCTAAATATCATTTTCCAGACTTAAGCTGTATCTTGCCCAAAACACTAATTCATTTTTCAGATTATAGGTTAGAAATATTTAATGATATGAAAAGATGTCTCAGAGTATGTTTTTAAGTGGGGGGAGAAAACAAACTACTTAACAGTATGTTCAAAATTAGTCCCTTTCTTGGGGAGGAGGGCCCTATATCAATATATAAGCAAAGGAAAAACAATGAATGTGATCCAAGAGTTTCACTTCTAGGTTTAAACACAAGAGAAATGATAATATACGTCCACACAAAAACATGTGCGTGAATGGTCACAGAAGTCTTATTCATAACAGCCAAAAGGTAGAAACAACCCAAATGTCCACTGACTGCTGAATGGATTAAAAATGTGGTCTATCGGAGGCGCTGGGCTGGCTCAGTTGGTTAAGTGTCCAACTCTTGATCTCCTCCCAGGTCTTGATCCCAGGGTCAAGAGTGCAGGCCCCACATTGGGCTCCACACTGGGCGTGGAGCCTACTTAAAAAACAAAAAGTCTGGTATATCTGGGGCACCTGGTTGGCTCAGTCGATGGAGCATGAGACACTTGATCTCGGGGCCGTGGGTTCGAGCCCCATGTTGGGCGTAGAGATTACTTAAAATAAATAAATAAAATGCTTTAAAAATGTGGTCTATCTCTAGAATAAAATATTATTCAGCAAAACCAAGAAGTATTGACACATATTACAACAATCTTTGGAAAGATTATGGCGAGTGAAAGAAGCCAAGCACGGATCACATATCGTACGAAATATCCAGAATAGGTAAATTTTGTCAGAGACAGAAAATAGATCAGTGGGCGCTTAGGGCTGGGGACAGCAGGAGTGATCTGCTAATGGGTGGGGGTAAAATGCCCTAAGATGAGATTGCGATGGTGGCATAACGCTGTGAACATACTAAAACACTGTTGAATTGTATACTTCAAATGACTGGGGTCTAGATGATGTGAATTCTATCCCAATAAAGCTGTCAAGGAGAGAAAAACAACCTCCAAGTTGTTAGGAGGCTCATTCATGAGTGGATCTATGCATGGGTTTTATTTGCTTCTCTTTATCTGTCTCTGCTTTCTAAATTTGACTACTTCTGTAAACGAGAAGGACTATTTTTAAAAGATTATGTTTTCCGGTGACAACGCACCCTAATATTTCAGCTTTGTCCCTTTCTTTTTTTTTTTTTTAAGATTTTATTTATTTATTTGACAGAGAGAGAGACAGCCAGCGAGAGAAGGAACACAAGCAGGGGGAGTGGGAGAGGAAGAAGCAGGTTCATAGCGGAGGAGCCTGATGTGGGGCTCGATCCCAGAACGCCGGGATCAAGCCCTGAGCCGAAGGCAGACGCTTAACCGCTGTGCCACCCAGGCGCCCCCAGCTTTGTCCCTTTCATTCTGACCTTGGTTCACAAGCTCCCTCTGCTTTCAGAAAAGAAAGGAATTTTTTTTTTCTTAATACCAGTCAACAAGCATTTATCTAGGTCCTACTGGGCCTTCCTATATACTCTATCTGCCACAAAATCTCATTTCTACCTGTCCTAAAGCTCACTGGGGACATGGGTCTCCAGCTCCATCTGAAGCTAACCTCAGAGATTCGAGCTTGAAGACTTGACTAGATGCCTTGATAATACTTTATTTTTTCAGTTTGAAATTTGCGTAACATCATTCTAGCTAATTCTAAAAACGCATGCAGTTTTAATAGCACCAACTCATGGTGATCTTGCGATTTGTTGGCCCTGCTTTTTGGGGGGTTTTGTTTTTGTTTTCGTTTTTGTTTGGTTAAGATGGTAAATTTTATGTCATGTGTTTTGACCACAGTTAAGAATAAAGGATAGGGGCGCCTGGGTGGCACAGCGGTTAAGCGTCTGCCTTCGGCTCAGGGCTTGATCCCGGCGTTCTGGGATCGAGCCCCACATCAGGCTCCTCCGCTATGAACCTGCTTCTTCCTCTCCCACTCCCCCTGCTTGTGTTCCTTCTCTCGCTGGCTGTCTCTCTCTCTGTCAAATAAATAAATAAAATCTTAAAAAAAAAAAAAAGAAAGGGACAAAGCTGAAATATTAGGGTGCGTTGTCACCGGAAAACATAATCTTTTAAAAATAGTCCTTCTCGTTTACAGAAGTAGTCAAATTTAGAAAGCAGAGACAGATAAAGAGAAGCAAATAAAACCCATGCATAGATCCACTCATGAATGAGCCTCCTAACAACTTGGAGGTTGTTTTTCTCTCCTTGACAGCTTTATTGGGATAGAATTCACATCATCTAGACCCCAGTCATTTGAAGTATACAATTCAACAGTGTTTTAGTATGTTCACAGCGTTATGCCACCATCGCAATCTCATCTTAGGGCATTTTACCCCCACCCATTAGCAGATCACTCCTGCTGTCCCCAGCCCTAAGCGCCCACTGATCTATTTTCTGTCTCTGACAAAATTTACCTATTCTGGATATTTCGTACGATATGTGATCCGTGCTTGGCTTCTTTCACTCGCCAT
This sequence comes from Ursus maritimus, assembly GCF_017311325.1. Classification (NCBI taxonomy): domain Eukaryota; kingdom Metazoa; phylum Chordata; class Mammalia; order Carnivora; family Ursidae; genus Ursus; species Ursus maritimus. The sequence goes on along the minus strand of NW_024425786.1, from coordinate 6,336,039 downwards.
AATCTTTCCAAAGATTGTTGTAATATGTGTCAATACTTCTTGGTTTTGCTGAATAATATTTTATTCTAGAGATAGACCACATTTTTAAAGCATTTTATTTATTTATTTTAAGTAATCTCTACGCCCAACATGGGGCTCGAACCCACGGCCCCGAGATCAAGTGTCTCATGCTCCATCGACTGAGCCAACCAGGTGCCCCAGATATACCAGACTTTTTGTTTTTTAAGTAGGCTCCACGCCCAGTGTGGAGCCCAATGTGGGGCCTGCACTCTTGACCCTGGGATCAAGACCTGGGAGGAGATCAAGAGTTGGACACTTAACCAACTGAGCCAGCCCAGCGCCTCCGATAGACCACATTTTTAATCCATTCAGCAGTCAGTGGACATTTGGGTTGTTTCTACCTTTTGGCTGTTATGAATAAGACTTCTGTGACCATTCACGCACATGTTTTTGTGTGGACGTATATTATCATTTCTCTTGTGTTTAAACCTAGAAGTGAAACTCTTGGATCACATTCATTGTTTTTCCTTTGCTTATATATT
>NW_024425786.1:6309410-6335487 GCF_017311325.1 Ursus maritimus | reverse complement strand
AATATATAAGCAAAGGAAAAACAATGAATGTGATCCAAGAGTTTCACTTCTAGGTTTAAACACAAGAGAAATGATAATATACGTCCACACAAAAACATGTGCGTGAATGGTCACAGAAGTCTTATTCATAACAGCCAAAAGGTAGAAACAACCCAAATGTCCACTGACTGCTGAATGGATTAAAAATGTGGTCTATCGGAGGCGCTGGGCTGGCTCAGTTGGTTAAGTGTCCAACTCTTGATCTCCTCCCAGGTCTTGATCCCAGGGTCAAGAGTGCAGGCCCCACATTGGGCTCCACACTGGGCGTGGAGCCTACTTAAAAAACAAAAAGTCTGGTATATCTGGGGCACCTGGTTGGCTCAGTCGATGGAGCATGAGACACTTGATCTCGGGGCCGTGGGTTCGAGCCCCATGTTGGGCGTAGAGATTACTTAAAATAAATAAATAAAATGCTTTAAAAATGTGGTCTATCTCTAGAATAAAATATTATTCAGCAAAACCAAGAAGTATTGACACATATTACAACAATCTTTGGAAAGATTATGGCGAGTGAAAGAAGCCAAGCACGGATCACATATCGTACGAAATATCCAGAATAGGTAAATTTTGTCAGAGACAGAAAATAGATCAGTGGGCGCTTAGGGCTGGGGACAGCAGGAGTGATCTGCTAATGGGTGGGGGTAAAATGCCCTAAGATGAGATTGCGATGGTGGCATAACGCTGTGAACATACTAAAACACTGTTGAATTGTATACTTCAAATGACTGGGGTCTAGATGATGTGAATTCTATCCCAATAAAGCTGTCAAGGAGAGAAAAACAACCTCCAAGTTGTTAGGAGGCTCATTCATGAGTGGATCTATGCATGGGTTTTATTTGCTTCTCTTTATCTGTCTCTGCTTTCTAAATTTGACTACTTCTGTAAACGAGAAGGACTATTTTTAAAAGATTATGTTTTCCGGTGACAACGCACCCTAATATTTCAGCTTTGTCCCTTTCTTTTTTTTTTTTTTAAGATTTTATTTATTTATTTGACAGAGAGAGAGACAGCCAGCGAGAGAAGGAACACAAGCAGGGGGAGTGGGAGAGGAAGAAGCAGGTTCATAGCGGAGGAGCCTGATGTGGGGCTCGATCCCAGAACGCCGGGATCAAGCCCTGAGCCGAAGGCAGACGCTTAACCGCTGTGCCACCCAGGCGCCCCTATCCTTTATTCTTAACTGTGGTCAAAACACATGACATAAAATTTACCATCTTAACCAAACAAAAACGAAAACAAAAACAAAACCCCCCAAAAAGCAGGGCCAACAAATCGCAAGATCACCATGAGTTGGTGCTATTAAAACTGCATGCGTTTTTAGAATTAGCTAGAATGATGTTACGCAAATTTCAAACTGAAAAAATAAAGTATTATCAAGGCATCTAGTCAAGTCTTCAAGCTCGAATCTCTGAGGTTAGCTTCAGATGGAGCTGGAGACCCATGTCCCCAGTGAGCTTTAGGACAGGTAGAAATGAGATTTTGTGGCAGATAGAGTATATAGGAAGGCCCAGTAGGACCTAGATAAATGCTTGTTGACTGGTATTAAGAAAAAAAAAATTCCTTTCTTTTCTGAAAGCAGAGGGAGCTTGTGAACCAAGGTCAGAATGAAAGGGACAAAGCTGGGGGCGCCTGGGTGGCACAGCGGTTAAGCGTCTGCCTTCGGCTCAGGGCGTGATCCCGGCGTTATGGGATCGAGCCCCACATCAGGCTCCTCCACTATGAGCCTCCTTCTTCCTCTCCCACTGCCCCTGCTTGTGTTCCCTCTCTCGCTGGCTGTCTCTGTCTCTGTCAAATATAAATAAAATCTTAAAAAAAAAAAAAAAGAATAAAGGATAATAATTAAAGTTGATAGTAGAGGTACAAAAGTTTATAAAAATTACCTTCAATTTGAAAAAGTGTTTCTCTCACAAAGAGAATATAAATTCATCAATAAATAGATGATGAAATTAATTCTATTTTTATGACAACTCACCCAGACAGGATAACACAACCATTGACCTCTCGCCAACGAAAGAAATGAACAAGGTAAGTCATGAACAAAGCATGGGTAACGTGTGTACAGACAAATACATACGTAATTTTACTGACACTAGGCATATGGCTGATTCATCCTTGAATTAAACCCCATTTTGTCTTAAAATGCACTGAGTTGAAAACTGTCATCGAAAAACAGAGTCCATTAGGTAAGAAACAAAAACACAATCAGCTAATGTTGTAGAAACAGCAGGAGAAGCACATTGTTACAGAATTGCAAAACACGAATAAGAGAAAATTTAACCCCCAAAATTCTGAATAAAAATAGAGGTACCAAGTATAAAAAAAGAACGCTTGTATATAGCTGCAGTTTTAAATTGTGACTGTGTGCCCACAGAAAGCAAGCATTTTGAGCCATTGTCATGTGTTTTATGGCCGTAAGACTGGGCAGAAAATTCATTACAATCAATCGTAAAAGCTCTAATGAAAAGTTTTATGAATAACCATTTAATGACATTAGAGAAATTTACTATGTTATTATCATACTGCTCCTGCTCTTATACAGAATGTAAAGGCTGCAATCCATCCCTTAGATGCAAAAAAAAAAAGAAAAAAAGACGGAAGGAAGGAAGGACAAAAGAAAGAAGAAAAGCTAATCAAACAAACAAAAAAACCCTCTTCATTTCTGAATAAACACCATGAAAGTTGTAAAATAGGCTGAGAATCACTAAAACATAAAATAAACTTTTGGGATTAAGTGACATCACAATTCAGATACGTTTTGAAGAAAGCAGATGAATATATCAATAATTACTTTTTGCCTGAAGTAAACCTATATTTATGAGCCAAACATTTTAATAAATATGGAGTGCTTACCAAGTATCTGACTCACTTATAAAATGTGCATACATTCCAGCACATTCTATCAGAACTTACGGATCTAAAATCACCGGAGAATTTCACATAAAATTAATCAGAAAGTGAAAACATATAGGACATAATCCCAGGAAGCTTCATATTAAAGAAGATGAAATTATGAAATGGTATTTATTAAAAAATAAGGTGACGGGGCATCTGAGTGGCTCAGTCGGTGAAGCGTCTGCTTTCAGCACAGGTCATGATCCTACGGTCCTGGGATCGAGCCCCATATTGGGCTCCCTGCTCAGCAGGGAGCCTGCTTCTCCCTCTCCCTCTGCTGCGCTCTCTCTCTCTCTCTCTGTGTCAGATAAATAAATAAAATGTTTAAAAAAACAAGAGACAAACAAACAAAAGAATTCTCTGACATAAATACATAGTTAGCTTACCACTGAGGAATTGGAGCATACAGCCTGGAAATTTCTAACGTTAGTTCATACAAAGAGAAAGGAACTTTTGACTCGAAATCGAGGAGTAGGCTTTCTCATTTCAGGGTGGTGTTTCGTACTCTGAGGAAATCACAGACTCTGAGTTTTGCAGTTACGTTTGGAGCCTCCATGAGATTGGAGGTAAGAAAGCAGAAAATACGTGGCATCTGTCTCTGGTGTTCCTGAGATTCCTGAACCAAATCCCAATATTGTCACACCCCTCAGACTTCAGATATGAAGCCAAACCAGAGCTTGGAGGGCTTAATGCAGGGGTCCTCAGCAATGGGCATAGATTCTTCCAGACCCCGGAGGGAAGTGATGGGAGGTCACAGACCTGGCCGTGACCGTGATGGAAGTCACAGGAGCCAAGGAGAATCTTCAGAGGACAGACGAGCAGGACTGTGTCAGACAGGTGTCCTTCTGGGTGACGGCCACCGTCCCTGGGCTCCTGCTTTTGCTCCACGAAGGTGCCCAGGTCTGGCTTGGTACAGCAAGAGTGCAGGGATCCGAATTCCAGTCATGCAAAGAAGAAGTGGCCAAGAGACCTTCTTCAAAGGAAGGAAATAGGCCCCGAGGGCAGTTTGGGGATCCCGAAAGGAAGTTATCCTCGTGCAAGGAGAGGTTATTCTTGTGATTCTCTTAACACCTCATCCCTGGATAATTCCCTTGGGGTGCAGAGTTCCCACCCCTCCTGAGTGGTCAGCAGGCCCCGAGAACCTGCTGTTTCTTCCTCTTCCTGCTTCTTTCTCAGAAGCTAGGATGCGGAGAAATCACATCTGCATCTGGAGATGCATTACTTTGCTTACATTTTGGAGCTCGTCTCCATGAAGACAAGGGACTCCCCCAGCCCCTGAGAGGGGAGGCTGCCGGGAACAGAACTCCTGGCTTGGGGGAAGCCAACAGAAGAGCAAGTCTCAAATTTCTTTGCCCCTCTCCCCCACTCTCCCTGCTCAGAGGACTGAAGAGCTGAGGAGTAGACAGGAAGAGAAGCTCAACTTAGCCAACACTCCTAAAAACACCAATTAAAGCAAATTAGTGCTTTTCACCTCACAGACTGACAAAAATTAAAGTCCTGGTGTTATTGAATGTTGGGAGAGATGCAGACAAGAGAGTTCTCGCTCTTTTTTTTAAAAGATTTTATTTACTTATTTGACAGAGAGAGAGTGAGAGCACACAGGCTGGGGGAGCAGGAGAGGGAGAGGGAGAAGCAGACTCCCCGTTGAGCAGGGAGCCTGACCCGGGGCTCGATTCCAGGACCCTGAGATCATGACCTGAGCTGAAGGCAGACGCTTAACCAACTGAGCCACCCAGATGCCCCCAGACAGTTCTCTTCTGCTGACAGGGTAGCAGTGTATGGGATCGGTAAGGTCACCTTAGCAATATCTATGAAAATGGTATATATTCATGCCATTTGTTCAAATTCTAGAAATTCCAATTCTTGTTCATTTCAAAATGTAGAAATCCGTCCTACAGAAATACTTGCACAGGGGTGCCTGGGTGGCTCCGTTGGTTAAAAGTCCGACTCTTGATCTCAGCTCCGTGCTGGGCATGGAGCTTGCTTAAGAGTCTCTCTCTCCCTCTGCCCCTCCCCTGCCCTCTCCCTGTCTTTAAAAAAAAAAAAAAAAAAAAGAGTGAAATTTTGGAAACAACTTAAATGTCCATCAGCAGGACACTAATTAAATCACATGAGATATTTAAACTCTAATGTTCAATGTTGCCTTAAGAAGGGCGAGGATAGATGAACTGAGAAATATACACATGATATAATGGGATGGGGAGGAAAGCAAATTGTAGAAGTATTCCGTTTTAGTCTGTTTAAAAAGCATCCATCTCTATATGTTTCTTGGAACATACAAAGAAAAAATCTGGGGGGGGGGGCGGGGGTCACACACCAGACTATTCACAGTGCAAGTGAAATAGGGATGGGAAATGAGTACGCTTCTGTTTTGCTTGAATCACTTAATAACTAGTATAGAACACTTTTGGAATTTTAAAAGGAAGTGGTAAAAAACTCAACTGCTTCTTTTTCTGTCCTACCTTAAGAACTGGGAGATTCTCTAAAGATATAAACTGCTAGAATTTCGAATTAATAAATTGATTTACATAGGGCGCATAGTACCCTGATCACACATGTGCCACCCGTACCCCCTCTCTCCCTGAGACCTGCTTTAAGGATCTTCATAGCATTTACCACCAACTGCCTGTCTTTGTCTTACCTGCTTACGGATTGTTTCCTGCACCAAGGTGTAAGTGCCATGAGAGCAAGATCTTTACCTTGCTCTCTGTTCCGTATCCAGCTCCTAACACAGAGCCTATCCATACAGTCGGCCCTCAATAAATATTTGTCGAATGAACTTTAACCAGCAGGGGAATAGCAAGGTAACTTTAATCCGATTTCAATACAGATCAGAAACCAGAGGTGCTGCCGCCCGAGGTACGACATTGTCAGAGAGGAAAAACTGTTCCTCTACTCTGTCGTGTTTTGTCATGGAGGGCCTGCAAATTAAACTTACAGAAGACAGATCAGCGAAAGAAAAGATAAATTTTGTAACATATATAATTGTTGAATCATTATGTTATATACCTGAAACTTAAAAAAAAAGACAGATTTGCATTTTTGTATGTAGGGGAGTTCACAGAAAAACATGACTCAAGGAGATGAGAACTTGCCAGGGGAACGGAGGGGGTGAAGAGCCCTTCAGAGAACAGGTGGGAATTTTGTGACAGTGTTTCTCGATAAGAGTCCCTCTTCCCTGGTTGCTCCCAGGAGAGGGATTCATGACAATTTGAGTTCCTTTAGGAGATTTTACTTTTAGACAGATAAAGGAGACAGAACAACAACAAAAAAATCCCATTCTCAAATGCCTTCGGCTCGAAATAATTCTCATGCCATAGTTCACGTCACGGACGCCTTCAACATCTGACTTTGCACCGCGGCTGGGTCTGCTCCGTCCACCGGCCCGCCCAGCTACCCTCCGAGGCAGGACCTGCATCTGACTCACCTTGGAATCCGTTCCCAGCCCTGAGTTGGTGGCCGGAAGGCATTTAGTAACCGTTGCTTAAAAAAAATAAAAAAATAAAAAAATAATAACCATTGCCGCATGCAGAACGTTTCAACGTCGCTCACACAGGAGGCAGACAAGAACGTGGGGCTCTCTCCCCACCCAAGTCGAAGAACACCCAAGCCTGTGTGAATCAACACATAGAGGCACCATTTTTATTGGGCAAGAACCTCGAATTCCAAAAGGGTATGTAACCCTCTCTAAAAGGTACGAACAAAACAAAAGAAAAACACCAATACGGGTGGTAGAAATTGATGCCTTTTCCCCCCTTTCTGATTCTCTTCTCCTGGCGTATCTACCATAGATTTTGGCCCACGGCATTGCTCCTGGCAGGGGTAAGGCTGCCTGCGGAGCGGGGTGCCTCTTCCCTGCTCTCGGGTCAGAAAACACAGGGACATTTTATACAGAGTTTGTAGAAGTCCATTCATTTCCTCAAGTGATTCAGGTGAGCAAAGGCAAAATTCTTCAGGGCACTCTGGATCGATGGTTCTTTATCTTTCTGGGCCACAGACCCTTCAGGGGTTTTAACTAGAATCCTTCCCCTCAGAAAATGTGCACCGAACCAGCACATTTGCGTGCAATTTCAGGCACTCTCGAGCCTCTGATGGTGCTTTTATGGGACTCCAGCCCAGATCAAGAAACTGGGCTTTGCAGTAAATGGGACATAGTCTATATATTGACTCTTTGGGTGAATGAGAATAAATTAAACTCAGAGTACAAGAAGCACCGCCAAGATGTAGGCCCCCGCCTGGGGGGCTGGTATCTGTGGGTCTGGCAGCAGGAGTAAAAGCTTCTGGTGTAGAGCAAGCCCAAGGACACCATTAGGACGGGACCAAGAGAGGGACCTTGGCACGGCCCGCGGTGGCCCTTCCCCTGCCAGGAGTCTGTGCACAAGCACCGCATTGGCGAGGCCCGGGATGGCGTCCAAATGGGACACTTTAATTGGAAAGTTACAGAAGCATCTTTGTCTTTGCCGAAGCATCTCTGTCTTTCCTGGATCCCAAAATCCATTTATTATGAATGGAATCCGTGGCGGGTGTTCGTGCTCAGCCTTGGGGTTTTGTTTGTTTTCTTCTTCTCTTTTGATTTAATCCCCAGTGTTCACAAATCATCTTAAAGATCTTCTAAGAATCTCAAAAGGGTTGACAGTAAATTAATTTTAAGTCGCCTTAAATATGTATGCATACATGCCTTTCAGGACCACGGGAGCAACGGCAGCCCCCGACTCTCCCTGCACAGCTAGCCCCCAGGGGCGGAACACGGAACGTCTGGAAATGCCGCCTATTTTTCTCCTACATCCAGCTGCAGCAGACTCCCCAGCCTCCCCGAGACTCTCTTTCAGCTCTCAAGTCCCCCGAAGTCTGCTCTGCTCCTGGGGGTCGGTGGGGGTGGTCCTGCCTTCCCCCCATGCTGCCTCCCTAGCGGGGTCCTCTGTGGGCTGGACAAGAATCTTCTATCGAGGTTCCTTTAACATTAGCCACCGTATCACCCTGGGCCAGGAATTAGGGGGAGGCAAGCAGGCACTCGTCTGGGACACACAATTCACGGGATGGGGGCTCAAACCTCAGTAATGTAGAGAAATCATATCTTAAAACATCAAAATTGACACCAAAATCCATGATGAGCAAAATATCACAATTTTTTTTTTAAGATCTTCTTCTTTTCAAGTAATCTCCACACCCAACATGGGGCTCCGACTTACAATCGATCCCAAGATCCACTGACTGAGCCAGCTAGTTACCCAAACACCACAATTTTAAATAAAAGGACCTGCAATATTGGAGCCCAACACAGGAGGAAAAATGTATGCCCCCAAATACACGTGTTGATGTATTTTGTAATAGTTGATTTCCCCCCCCCCAGGACATTAAAGTGGTTGAGGAATTATTTAAAAATTGAAAAGTAAGGGGCGTCTGGGTGGTTCAGTCGGTTAAGCATCTGCCTTCAGCTCAGGTCATGATCCCAGGGTCCTGGGGTCGAGCCCGGAGTCGGAGTCGGGCTCCCTGCTCAGCGGGGAACCTGCTTCTCCCTCTCCCTCTGCCCCTCCCGCTGCTTGAGCTCACTCTCTCTCAAATAAATAAATAAAATCTTTTAAAAATTTAAAAAGAAAGTGTATTAAAATTCACATTAAGTGTAAATATTTTACTTATACCAAAAAAAAAAAATCAATTATAATCTTACTTCCCCAGCTTTAGCAGAGGCAAACTCGTCAGTAAGTCTTTCCAAAATCTTCTGTAATATATTTAGTATTACGGTGGCCAATCACACCCCCAGTGCAGTCCCCAAGCAGGACCACTGCCCACGTTCGGTCAGAGTATGCACCACCCAAGGGTGCTGCTTCTAAAGGGCACCATTCCCATCGTGGCCATCTTTCTTATTTTGACATTTTTGTATTTTTATTATAACTATATTGATTCCCAAGATGGAAGCAAAATGTGTCAAGGAGCGTGTGTCCTCTGGGCCAAGGCAGCCCTTGCTGCCAAGCTTTCCCCTCCTCTATGGCTGTTTGCCCATTCTCTTGAAAGTTTGGTACGGATCTTTCTAGTCTTGATTTAGTATGTATTGATTTTATTGCACACAGCTCTCTTCAAGGAATCTCAGATCCTTTTTGGAAGTAGGTGAGGTAGAATAAACGATTGTGTGCTCCGCCCACATCGAGTCCAACGCAAAAAGCCTCAGCTGTGTTTGCAAATATATCCGGAACCAATCACTTCTCACGCACCCCACGCACCCTTGGGACCTACGAGGTTACCACGTACCATGGTCTGTCCCCTGGACAGGCAACAGTCCCCTCACCAATTGTTCCCGTTTCTGGCCTGCCCTGTGTGGTTGACTGTTTCTTTGAGGTCCCTATGAACCAACCTTTTGGGAGCCACACCTATAGGTAGCCCCGCCCACAATGATGCTGGGCTTGACCATGTGACCTGCTTCAACCAATGGGACACCAGCAAGAGGTGTCTCCATCAGCGCTGTCCTTTCAGATGGCTGCTTCTTGGGCTACAGCTGTCCTGTGAGAAGCTGAAACAGACGCGGGTAGTAGGCAAACTTTCTCTACAAAGGGTTAGGTTAGGCCCTGTGGGCCTTATGGTCTCTGTTACAACCGCTCAACTTGGCCATTGAAGCTTGAAGGCAGCCACTGACAATATGTAAACAAAGGTCCATGGCTGTGACCAATAAAACTTTATTTACAAAAAGAGATTTGACCCATGAGCCAGTTTGTCAACCACTGGGCTAGATTACTGAATGATGAGAGGCTCCAGGGAGAGACCCTGCAAGATGGGAGGCTGTACTTTGTTGAATAGTATCTCCCAAAACATCATGTCCACCTGAAACCCATGAACATGACCTATTTGGAAATAAGGTCTTACACATGCAATCAAATTAAGATGAGGTCATCCTAGATTAGGGTGGGACTTAAAGCAACAGACACCATACTTCTCACCACCTCAAGGAGTCTGTTTCCTTGTGGACTTCCCAGTCTCATGGCTTCTGCTTATGGCCTATTCTGTGTCTTTCTACCATCAGATCATTCTCTTTGTACACCGTGAATTCAAACTTGGCTGGCCAGTCACCCCAGGCCATCATGACATGCTCCTACTGGGCAGAATTCTCAGGCCAGGCCAGGCCAGCTCATTGGCCACTTCTGGTGCCAATCCTCGATCCAGTTGAGTGCATGCAGTGGTAACGACCTGCCCTATCTGAGAAATCCTTTCACGGGCACTGTGGGCATGGCAGGCACTCAGGAGCTCCTCAGGAGGGCACAGTTTATCACCCCTGCATCTCGGCCTGGCCTGCCTGGGGCAAATCCTGAGTCAGCCTTTCACTCGTGCAGCTGTCCGGCCCAGCTCTGATGACCTGTGACTTTTTAGCTGCATGTCCCCGCTACAAGAAGCGAGCCTTCAGTTTGGGATCAGCCCCTTAAGAGACCCGGTCAGCCAGTTATAAATCGACCCAGTCTGCAATGCCCTTCTAACATCCTGACCGACTCCGACAGCTCTGCGCTGAAATCCATCCTGTCCTTGGCACTTTCCTGACCATCAGGAAGCAATCACACAAAGACTAAGGGAGCAGCCAGGGAATTCCAGCGTAGGAGGTCGAGGGACTTGGCTTTTCAAGGGAACTGTAAAGGGTCTGTGGAAAATCGGAGAGCGTTTCTACCCCTTTGTTTAGGAAATGCCAGCAAATGCCACCACGGGTATGGGGTTGGGGACATCTTGTAATTGGAGCTCAAACTGCAATACAATGTAACAGCTGCTCGGATTCTGCAAGCTGCTTTCTCCTTCCAGCTCCAAACCCTTTCTGGAGAGAACGACAGTATCCAGCAGATCATGAAGCCCTCGTGAGTCTTGTCTCTGAGTCTGAAGCTGTTACATTCGGTGAGGGAGTGGCAGCCGCGGGTAGATGAGGCTAAGTAAGGGAAGGCTCGTGGGACTAAGTCCAGTGTTGCGGCAGCTCATTAAGAGCCGAGGACAAGGTGAACTTCCTCTTGGAGGACAGGGTGCCAAGTGGTTGGGGGAAGAGCTGATCCCCTGGCGCCTCTCTTCACAAGCTGCGGGCTTGGGCGAGTCAGCCAGCCTCTGCGTGCTCTGCGAATGGAGGTGATCACACAGAACCTGCTCATGTCTTGTTGACCGGGAAATGGGCTACACCTGGCAGGTAGTAAGGCCTCAGTAACGTCCATCTGGGAAAGGTGGAGGGAGAATTGTTCACTGTCTTGCGGTCCTTGTGACGGCTCCATGGAAACCGTACTCTTGGTCAATCACAAGGGGCCACTCCCTTCTGAACGAAGAACTCAGCTCCTGCTTGTCCATCGGGAGCTCTCGCACTGCTTCCTCGGACCTCTCTTTCCTTCGCAGGGACTGGCAGTTCGGAGTGGGCCATCTGAGCGTCCTGCACTCCTCGCCTCTAGAAATGCCACCCACCCGGCTAACAAGCAGGAGCCCTCTGCGCTGGCCACACAAACAGGGTTTTTCGGCCTCCTGGGCTACAGCTCCCTGGGCCTCCCTTCCAGAGACAACCTTAAGAACTGGGAGAAAGAGCGGGTGGGAGCAGATAGGACTAAAAAGAAAAGTGCCCCAGGAACCTGCCACAGCTGCTCTTAGACATACCGGTGGCTGGTGGATCTTCGCTCCAGCTTTAAGAGCTGATTCCCGCACTGATAAGAGCTACCTGGAGCTGTTACAGTTCCTGGCTGCCTCCTGAGGTTGGGATTATCACACCCGTTGCAAAGATAAAGGAGTTGACACACGGAGGAGCCATCACAGCTCTTTCAAACCAAGCCTCCAGTCCCTGCTTGCTCTCTTTCATGAGCTCCTCCAAAGGGAACTCTGCTGGAGGGTGCCTGCGCCTTGCTTCCCCAACTTCCCTGGGTTTTTTAAATCTTTAGTCCCCCTCCTCCTTACTCCTCTCCTCTGGGCACCCCTAGATAAATACCCTCCTAGCAGTGACTCTGTTTAAAAACCATACTGCGCTCTGTCTTCCTACATTCATGTCTTGCCCAATCCCTCCTTCCTCCAGCTGACTTTGCGAAGTCGCCTCTGAAGAAGGCAGAGGAGGGGGCTGGTGACAGCAGGAAGGCCTAGGAAGGGCCCTCCAAGCTGCCATAAAGGTAGAGGGACGTGTGGGTTTCTTTCTGAAGGACCGGAAAAGGGTGGTAAATCGAGACTCAATTAAATTTCTAGCAAAAATTGCAGGGAAGAGTGGAATTTCCTTTTCATACTGGGTCAGAACTTATATACGTTGCCGGTAGAAGTGCTCTGGAGGTACAAGATACTTACTTCGGAAAACAAAGTTGAAGATGCTTACACCTATGGCCGGCATCTGGGTGTATGTCCAAGGTACCCAAGTGCAAGGTATACACCCTCGCACCTGTGCTCAGGAGACATTTGCAACAGGGTTCAGAGTAGCACTAATACTAACAAGAAAAAAGGAACCAGGAAGCCACCCAAAGGTAGGTACACTGATTAAAAAAAAAAAAAAAAAGTGTGATATTCACACAACGGAACACTACACAGCCCTGAAAATGAACCATCTATGATGGCACTTACAGGCGTCAGGTTGAGCCAAACAGAGCTGTAGCAAAAGGCTATAAGCAGTATGATGCCATTTATATAAAGTTCAAAAAAATAGGCAACAACCCTAAAGAGAAGCAAGGGAAGGATAAGCATAAGGATAGTCGATAGCGGGTAAGAGGGTGGGGCCAGAGAAGAATACACAGGGACATTAATGCCATTGCTCATGCTCCGTTTCTTAAGCTGGTGATGGATGCACAGACATTAAATTATTATTCTTTACACCAGATACACTTTATGTAGTTTTTGGCATATGCGAAATACTTAGTAGTAAACACAAAAGCCTCATGGTCTGTTAGGAGAGGCCATTCACTTAGAGCCCTTGATGGCCTCTCCTCCTCTGATCTCCTACCGCCCTCAGGCCCCTTATCCGACACTGAATCTTCCCGTCTGGCTAGGGACTCCCCTTCTGAAAGAGCTAGGTCACTTTTAGAGCCGGCCAGCAGTTTTCACCCACAGGTGCGTATATGTGCCACGATAGAATCGGTAACCCGGGTGGGTCATAGGCTGCTGCAGCTTCACGTTCCTTCAACCCTGGTGTCAGCACTGGATACTCCTATCCCCTCCCTGCCCACCAGGAAGGTGAGTGCTTTTGATATGCCCCGGCAAAAATTGCTCCACAAGCATCCTGTCCATGATAAATAATAACTAAATCCTTGCAACAAGGTAAATGCCCCTGAATTGGACGGCACACCAACGTGAGCTCCATGACCAGCTAACAAAGCCTCAGGAGATGTGGAGACAAGGGAGGGCATTTGGCAGCCTGTGGATTTGGGGAAAGATGTGAGGTCATCTCTACCAATCATTAACCTTTGAGCTACAATTGGAGGTCGAAGTGCTGGCTCAGGACGCTGTGCTGTGGCCTCCAAGACTGTTTCAACAACAGCTGAGACCAGGTTCTGCATTTGATTTCCTGCTAGATTCACCGGCTCTGGCCAGAGAGCCTCGTCTTTCTTTTTTATCGCTCTCACCATGTTAATGTAAAATAAAAGAGATTGTTTTGGAGCCCTTTCAGGACCACGCCTTAGAATTGCTCTGAACATGAGCTCTAAGTGTCTTGATTTCCTTAGAGTTCTAAAGCTTAGAAGCTGATTTAGCTGCTGAGTCATGGGGCTGGGATCTTGGTTATAAGCAGCCTGAAACATCAGTGAATGGCTGGCAAAATCACAAACTCTGCTTGCAAAATTCGCATAATTCTTTAGGAAACATTTTACCATTTCCTTGTTGCTTTAATTTAATCTGGAAGATCTTGCTTCTTAGCCAATAGGAAACAAAATACCGTGGACTCAATTGGCCCTCACCTTTACCCAGTGCCTTGGAAACCTAACCCAGTAGCTCAGGGGATAAAAATGTGAGGAGCGAAGCAAGAAAAACGGTTTTTGCAGCTGACCAGGAGAAATAATAATTAAATTCAAATACACATTGGAATCTCTCTCTGCAAGGCAATGCAGAAAATATGGAGATACACGACACTACTTTATCTCCTAGGTTTACAGACCCAGGAGAATGCGGGCAAATACAAAACTAGAGATAATAGAAAACGTAGTAATTGCCTCAGCCCCTCCTTGGAAGTGGGGGGGAGATGGGCTGCAGAACTTATTTTCAATGGGCAGTAATTCTTTCTTGATCAGCAAGGTGATATCACTGCACCCACCCTTTCCTGTTTTTCATTTGCCAGACTACCGTGAAATACTACCTGCTTTGAACTTTGAGAAATCCCCCCCCCCCCGGCTCTGTGTGAAATTCCAGTCCCACATCATGACATGTGTGGTTCACAGAAATCGGGTGAGAAAGGAACACCAAGTCCGCTTTCCAGATGCAACATTAATAAGAGCTAGAGGCCGAATTAACACTGGAGACGCACGTGGAGAAGTGCCTGGCACGTAGGAAATGGTCAAAAAGCATCAGCTTTAATTGAAGGAAAGTGAATTTCCTTTCGGGCACCTCTGCCCGATACCCATTGTCTGGCCGATGCACAAGGACAAAAGACCGGGTCACCCTGGCGAGCGGGGAGACGGGGGCGGCCAGGGGCGGAGCGCGCAGGCGCGGACGGGCGCACGTGGCCCCCGACACGCGGCCCCGGCAGCAGACCCGGCCGGGGTGCGGGATCGAGGCGCGCGGCTGCCAACGTCTCCAGGCCGGCGGGGTCTTCCGCACCATACTGTAGGGCGGGGCAGGCCGGGAAAGGCGGGCCGCGAAGGTCGTCGCCAAGGTCGTGGGCGGACGTGAGGCGCCGGAGCGACGCTGCGTGCGTGCGGGACTCGGAGTACGTGACGGAGCCCCGAACCCTCATGCCGGCCGCGCCACCCCGCCCCTCCCCGGGGCCCCGGCGCCACAGACCCTGCTTGGCCAGGGGTCCCAGGCCAGAGGCGGGAACGGAGGGCGTCGGGGCAGAGACTCGCCCGCACCCCCACACAGCCGCGGGATAGTCTGGACCCCCCCAGCCCCGCTTCGCTCCACGTCCCCGGGTTGTCGCTCCCCCCTCCGGGCCACTGCCGCCGCCTCAGTCCCGCCCCTTCCGGGGAGGTGCGAGCCCGAGTGACGGCGCGCCGGGCCAATGGAGAGGCGGCGAGGCGGGGGCGGGGCGGGGGAGGAGAAGTGGGCGGGGCCTCGGGGAGCTGGGCAGGAAGTCGGGGCAGGCGGCGCGGAGACGAGCTTCGGGTAGTCGGAGTGCTCGGACCTTGCGGGTAAACGCTCGTCCTCGGTACCTGCAACAACTTCTGCTTCTTTCCCGGGCAGTGCTATCCGGCGGCCAGGTAGGGACCCGGGGAAGGGCTACCGGGCCGGCGCCTAGGCCTGCGGGGCCCTGCCCTTGGGTCCGTCCGGGACGTGGAAGGGGCGGGTCGGCACGTGCGAGCCGTGCTTCGCCTGAGGGGCAGAAGCTGATTAGCCCGGGATTACGGATTTACGGGGTCGCAGCACTGCTGGGAGCTCGGGAGTGGGACGCGCGAGCCTTTCGTGCAGCGAGCGCGGAGGGTGCAAGGGCTTGGGGAGACACAGGCCTAACCCCGGGTGCTAGCTAGAGCCAGGCCTTTCCTAAAATGGAGGGAGGGGCAGGGACGGGAGAGATGCCCACAATCCGCGATCCCCTCCCCCCACCAGCAGCCCCTGCGCCCCGCTGGTGGCCCTCGGCCTACTGTGAGGAGGCTGGTGACGGAATGGGCAGCGACTAATGAATGGAACTTAAGAGAGTTCTTGTTTTTGAGACTGCGGCCGAGCCGTTGCATAATTGGGAAAGCCGTCCCGGCGACCTCGCCCAGGTCGGGCAGGAGCTGCTCCGGCTCCCCGGCCGGGCCATTGGCAGTCGGCCCCCGATTAAAAGGACATATTTTAAGAAAACTTCCTGTTCTTTGTTTCTCCTGCAATGTGGTCTTCCCTCTGCGTGGTGTGGCCCGTGGGTGACGCGGTCGGGGACACACGTAGGCCCTCACTGCCCGGTCGATCCACACGTGCCACCCCTGGTCCGGGGTTCTGTCCCCGCAGATGAGCTGTGAACACTCCTAGTCAGGCCAGCCCTCCTTGCTGGCCTTGCTCACTGAACCTTAATGACTTCAGGGATAGTTTTCTCTACAATTTAAAGAGAAGTTGAATTTTGTTTTCACACCCTGAAATAAATCACTTTTTCTTAATGTCACGAAAATTAAATGAAAAACAACATCTTAGGACAGCATGAGGACATAGTGTAATAAAGATGTGTTTAAAAGTGCATCGAAAATCTATCAAGTAAGTCTGGTGGCCTGGGGATGGGGGGAGATTGACTGCAAAGGGCCTGAGGGACATTTTTGGGTGGTGGCGATCATACGCAGGTATATAATTTGCCCAAACTCAAAGTTAACTAAAATCTTAAAACTAAAAAATACATTTAAACAAATTTGCCTTTTTGTAAGATAGAAAATAAAAACTAGGTACTTTTTTATTGGGTAATGAATAAAACTCCATTGTTACATAGACTGCAAAGCCACAGAAGTGACTTCACTGTCTAATTTTGAAACTTATAAAAAAGAAAGATGCCATTTGCTGCTTTAGAACATTCCAGACAAGATACTGGAGAGGAGCCCAGCTAGATAATGGCCCTGAACACTAACCCAATTCCACTGGGCCGCTTTCAGTCCTGCGAGATCATTTCTTCCTTGGAAGTCCCTGGAAGGGGGGGGGGTGAGAAAGGGCTTTCTTTGAGAACTTGGTATTTGCTAGCTGCAAATTTGTAGCTGCAAATCATTTTTTTAAAAAGTGCTTTCAAAGACAGCCTCTTCCCTTGGAGTATCTTAGCCTTCAAGGATAGAATCTTTATTCTAGTTTCAAATTATGACATTTCATAATTCAGTTTTTTTGAATGGGTAAAATGCCTATTGAAAGGAATACTAATTAGATGTTATTTTTTGTGTGCCTTGTCTTACTAAAGACCCAAGTACTGTGAAATGTGAAAGGCCCAGAAATTGGCAGTAACAAAGACCACAGTGTACAGACCATAGACCATGTCCCCAGCTCTGAATTTGCTATTCCACTATAAACCAGATTTTCCTCCTTGGATCACCTTGGGTTTGTTTTTTTTTTTTTTGTCCTGGATGGGTTTGCTTGTGACCTTCATGTCCCCTTGGTCCCTTTCCATTCCCATGCCAACCGTCGTTGGGAACTGTTGACAGTAACTCACTTCAGACTACCTCATCTTCAGCCATTCTGCATGCCAGCAGCACATTAATCTTTCCACTTGTTTTTGGTTTCTCCCTGGCACACATGACCAGGCTTTCTTTGCTTATAGGACAAGCTCTGGACTACTGGGTGTTTGAGGCCCTGCAGATCTAGGTCCAACAGGCTGTCCCCACTCTTGGCAGCCTTCTTGCAACCCATATCTGTCCAGTGTAAATTCTTTCTAGACCAGGAATCCTCAGAAGTGATCCTTCGAATGAATGACCCAAGGCTACATTATGGTTGATGGGAAATATGAACTGTGTTTCCCCACAGAAAGTCACCATGTCTATTCTCAAGATCCACGCCAGAGAGATCTTCGACTCTCGTGGGAACCCCACCGTGGAGGTTGACCTCTACACCTCCAAAGGTAAGTGCACCTTTGTGTCCACACCTCTGCCCGCTCCGTCTTTGTAAAACTTCGAACGACAGAGCCTTCGGCAAGGCAAGGTCTGTTGTAAAAACCTTTCCTTCTGGTATGCACGAGCTGGTAGGTTGTGGTTCCTGACCACGAGGAGGTGGGGAGGGTTGCCCGGCATGGGGTCCTATTCCTGCTGCTGCCTGGTATTTCAAACAAAACCGCTTGGCTTGCAGGTCAGTGAGGTCGGGAAGTAAGGTGATACCTTGTCCCTAAAAGGCCCCTCACTAGCTGGCCTCGCAGCTTGCTCCGAGCAGACAAGCAGCTCTGCTGTGGTGGGATGGAGCACAAGCGTATGCCAAGCGTTCTCGTTTTTGTCTCTGGAAATCATTCTTCAAGGATTGGGAAAGCTCTTACATGGGGGCGTTGGGACACTCCAGAGGCTCTTGTTCTTTTACCCGGCTCGCCCCCTTTTTTTACTTGGAGGAAATCTGGTGTGTTACCCTCCAGCAACATCTCAGCTCTTGTCTATATGGACCTCGTTGGCGAGGTAGGAAAAGAAGCTTCAGGCAGAATCGCCCAGTGGTGCCGAGCACACAGACCTGCCAGTCAGAGCTGAGTCACTGTCTGTGGAAACTGCAGCCCTTCCCTTCCTGTCCTCCCCTCCCCCCTTGCCCCGGAAAAGAAAGTCCCTCAAGTCCAGGCATCACTGAGCAAAACCCTGCTGCGTTCTGCCCAGGCTTACTCACTGTGGTGGGTGCTCTCATCGCGGGCTTGCTCAGAGCATGTGCTTCATGCCTAGGACCGTGGGTTCTCAGAGGATGCTGGGAATTCCCTTACATCATAACGAGATTGGCTTGTTTAGTCAGGGTGGAACTTTCCATTTGGCAATTAATGGACTTTAACCAACAGTGAAAAAAGACTCAAGATCCTAGAAGATTGGTGGGAAGGGGGCATTTCCTTTGAAACACTTTAAAATGGTCAAAATGAATATTTTTTGAAATTTAAATGAATGGAACCGTGTCTCTTGTGTGTCTCTTGGTGCTTTTCAAAAACAGGAAATCGTGGATTTGTTAAGAGCCTCTCATCACTTTTTTTTTTTTTCCCCAATTTACTTCTTAGAGCAGCTCTCGGCTCACAGCAAAATTGAGCAGAAGGGACAGAGAGCACACACTTCCATCCCCACACGTGCACAGCCTCCCCCACCAGAGCGGGACGATTGTTACAGGCAACCTGCATTGACATAGCGGCACCCAGAGTCCGTAGTTCCGTTAGGGGCCCTGGCTTTCATGGCTTCCTCTCCTCGGCCACTGCCTGGTGGGGATATAGAGCCAGGGCCTGTGTGCAGAAACCCCGCGTCTAGCTGTGCACACACAGTCACTGCGACGCCACAGACGTAGTGACCAATAATTTGATGAACACACCTGGTGGTTTTTTCCCCTCTTTGTTCATTTGCCTTCACCTGCCTCAGATGGGGAAATTCCTCCAGTTCCAAGTAGAGCCTAGAGGCTGCCTTCATCTCCTGCTCCCCTGAACCTGTCTGCCCTTGTAACCAGATCACTACAGTACGTTTCTTGACACTGTCCTCCAAGATGAGCCACGGTTATGCCCCACAGTATTAGTCTAGCCAGATGGCTGGGTTCTGTGTCCGCGAGACTGCATAGGGCAGTGCTTTGTGTCCCAGTGTTATTAAATTCATACCTTTATTTTTTATGCCTCAATGTTTTATTGATTACATGTTTGAAATGGTGATCTCTTGGATATATTTGGTTAAATAACACATTAAATGAATTTCCCTTGGTTTTGCTTCATAACTTCACCATGGCTGCTAGAAAATCTTAACTCTGAAGTGGCTTGCTTCGTATGTCTGTTGGGTGATGCCGCCGGCGGTGGTCCCCGGGCACTGCAGGGCACCAGCTGGAGCTTGTTAGAGATGCAGACGCAGAGTCTTAGACCTCCCTTGTCAGAACCTGTATTTTAACAAGGTGGCCAGGTGGTATGTGTGCATGTTAACATTTGAGAAGCCCTGCTTGAAAACTTTCTCTTTAAACTAGAGAAATCCACCAGCTTGGCTGTAGGGTCTGCACTAGAGACCGGTACGAGCGTGAAAGGCAGGGGAAACGGACTCTCTGAATCTCCCAGTTGGTGGGAGGAAGTGGCAGCATTTCCTAAGAGATGCCATCTGTGAGGAGGCGGGACTCGGGAAGGGTTGAACCGTGTTTCTCAATCGTGACTCTTTTCCCCGCCCTCCCCCAACATCCAGGTCTCTTCAGAGCTGCTGTGCCCAGTGGTGCCTCCACTGGTATCTATGAGGCCCTCGAGCTCCGGGACAATGACAAGACCCGCTACATGGGAAAAGGTAAGAGTTGGACCCCTGGCCCATCTCTGGAGTGTGGCTGCGTGCCTCTTGCACGCCTGCAGCCCACTCTCCGTGTGCCTCGTATTCGAGGGCAGCACCTCTGACTGGGCCTACGGTGTGGATGGGGGGCACAGGGCAGCTGGGAGAGTTGGCCCTGTCGATTCCAGCCTTCCTACACCAGTACCCTCGGGGGCCACGTGTTAATGCTCGCTTCTCCTGCGGTTTGTCTCCAGTCTGGAAAACTGGGTAGGCCAGGGAACCTCAGGCTAAGGAGCCATGTTAACTAATACTAAGCGGGGAGCCCTACGTGCTTCCAGTCTCCAGGGGTGTCGTCTCAGTAAGGTATCTGGAAGGTCTGGGCCGCGGCTCACCCACAGATCGGTCCCTGTAGTGGATCTTTGCGCTGATTCACAGAGGCACCGGTCTGGCCAAGCCAGCCTCTGCCGGGCTCTGTGCACGTTGACTTGTTACTGATTTTGCAATGCTCGCCTTTCTGTGGACAGAATCAATGTGGCCGAATTACAGAAAAGCAGATGGGGCCAGACCACGCATCCTCAACAGGGGCAGTATCGACCCAGGGGTGGGCAATTGGTTCTGGGGGGGGGGGGCAAAAACATTCTACGATTTTACCATGATTTATGGCCCTCAAAGGGCCACTGTATGGATATACAGTGTATCTCCGGGATTACGTTTACAGAGGAGGGCGATGATTAGGGAAAAAGTCTAAAAAGACTGAGGGGAGGGGTGGTGCTGAAGTGAGCTGGGGAAGCCCAGGGCTAGCGATCCGGCGATCGTGCCGCAGGAAGGCATTTTGTCCTATGGGTTCCCATTGCCAACGGCCCGGGCGGGTACTGGTCTGAAGCCGGGCTGTGCCTCGCCTGGACCGTCATGAGTCATGGTCCTGCGACTCTCCTGCCTTCCTCTCTCCTCTCTCTCACTCCCTGTCCTTCGCAGCCTGTTCTCTTCTGAGTCTGTCTTTTTTCCTTCTCCGTCAATCTCTACTGGTCAGGTGTCTCCAGACCCGTTAAGTATATTAACGAGTTCCTGGCACCAGCCTTGTGCACACAGGTAATACATGGGACATCCTGTAGTTTCTATGGCTGGTGTTCCCAGTGCATGGTTTTGCCAACTAACCCCCCTTCAGACATTCTGAAATGGTTGCTCTCTGTGTGGCTTTAATCCTTGGGGGTCCTAGGTAAGAGCACTCAGACTGGGCCGGAAAGTACCCCGATTCTGGAGGGACAGAGAAATGGGGATTTGAGAGCGGTCCCACTGAAGGTCTTCGGGTGGGCTTCTGGATATTTGGGTTGACATCATTGGTGGTTCGCTCAATGCTGCTCAAGCCTGTTTTTCGTTAATGTCGGTAATTTGATATGATTGTTCCTTCTAGGTGTCTCAAAGGCTGTTGAGCACATCAATAAAACTATTGCACCTGCCCTGATTAGCAAGGTAGGACCTGCTTCCGGATAACTAATGTATTAATGCCTTCAGAGCGTCTCCCAGGCCAGTGGGCTTTCCTAGTTATGGAAGAGCTTATTCTGAGAGCTAAAGAAGCCAGTCGGATTCCCTGTCGTGCATGAGAATGACCTCACCTTTTCTAATCCACCCCCTGCCTGCGTGTCCACATCTAACAGCGCCTGGAATTGGATCAGAGGACGGGAGACCGTCTCGTGGCCTTGATTTTCCCCTCCAACTATGTTGACCTTGGGGAAGTTAAGATCCAGATTTTAAGAGCGGCCCTTGGGCGTTGAGCATAGTATCCATGGTGACCCGACTATTTTTCATGAACTGTGGAATTATTTACTATATTTCTACTGACTTTTTTTAAACAGAGGAACTCTGGTTAAATAAAATCTTACTTCGAGAGTAAAGTTACAGAAAAGTAGGGCTGCTGTAGGTGAGGTGGGGAGGGGGACCAGACAGCCTGACCCCCTCCCGCCTCGGGCCCCTCCTTCTGTAAAGCTTGTGGCACTTGTGCAGGTGGGAAGGATTTGAAAAGCCCCCCGCCCGGCTAGAGGCCAGAGCTGGCCCCGGCCTCCCATCTGTTCTCCTTGGGTGCGGTCCCGCCGCCCCCCAATTCCTCCTGTACACCCGCGGCAGACGGGCTCCTCCGTTGTGTCTCCCCGGCGTGCTCCCCTAGGCTGCCCTTCGTGGCGCTCGGTAATTGGTCCCCGACGGTTTCTCGTTGCTGCTCTGCGGACTCACGCGCTCCGAGCCCGTCTCCTGGGCGCCTCCACACACCGTTCTCCGTGCCTCGGGGCCCTGGACTGGGTGGCTAACCACGAGCGGGGCTTCCCTGGGCATTTTGCTTCCCTTGGGGGAAGCTGTTCTTCAGTGAAACCCTCAGGGTTGGCCTCAGACCGTCATGCCTGGGGGGTGGCTGACTTCTGCAGACGGGCTCTGTCAGCAAAGCCAAGGGTGTCAGATTATTGATGGGGCACAATGGCGTTATGGCTGGTTTTCTTTTCCTTTTTTAGTCTTTATGCAAAGAACATGAAAATAAAGTAATATGTTGTCCGTTGTGAAGGTTTTAAAGTAATGTTGACTTGGAGTAAATCTCTTTGAGTTCATTTCGAAGACCCCCGTTTTTGAGGGTTTGGTTTCGTCAGTAGGTTCCATGCCCAGCATGGAGCCCAACTCGGGGGTTAGCTTTATGACTTTATACTCTGACCAGAAGTACTCCTTTTGATCAGTCGTAATAAGCATTTTGCTAAAAGATTCCGGACTGTCTGCCATGAAATGATGAAGCTTGGCGTCACTGAGAACAGCCAGAGTGGTGGTCGTGTCACCTGACCTCTGAGGAGCACAGCTCGTCTGCACGAGCAGAGCTCTGTCCCTTACTGTCCCCAGCTCACACTGCTCTGTAGTGCTGCCTTTGTCAGCATGTCCCGGGCACTTCTGTCTTACGTGTGACGTGACTTTGGGCTCCCTGAGTGGACTAACCTCGTGACACCAGGACCGGGGCTCCGGCATGTCCCTGTCGGCTCCGTGGTGCTTGGGGAAGTGCCCGATGACGGGAGAGCAGGGAAGGCACGGTGTTGTCCCCGTTTTCTTTGATTCCTCCCCCGCTACCTCTTTTTTGCCTACCAAACACATAACATAGACACGATTCGGACTTTGCACGGTTCCAGAGTTATCTGGGACAGTACGAAGGTCCTGCGAGGGGAGTGACAGCATGTCCCCCCCCCCCCGCCCCGCCCAGTGACTGACCCCCTCTCCTCCCCGCAGAAAGTGAACGTCGTCGAGCAGGAGAAGATTGACAGGCTGATGATCGAGATGGACGGGACAGAAAATAAATGTGAGTTGCCAGGGGTGACGCGTGCTGGTCTCCCGAACACCTCCGACCCTCTGGTGGTTTTCGGGGCCCTTGCCTCACCTGAGTAAAGCACGTCATTAATCATCAGGAGCAAGACCAGGTGACAGCAGCACTTGCTTAGGGTTACTCGAAAGAGGCTTGTGCTTTAGAGTAAATCACGCAGTTCGTGGAAATTGTCAGAGTTCCACAGACCAAAGAAAGGGCTTTTTCTTAGGGAGAGAAAGCAGTGAGTCCCCATCTAGTGCTGTTGCGTTTCTGGGTCGGACACGGGGAGTAGATGCGGTCAGGAGGGGGAAGCTTCCAGATACAGTCTGGGGTGCGCTCCGGTGTAGGGTGAGGCCAGAAGGCCGGCAGGAGGAAGGCCGCGAGGGCGAAATCCCTCAACTGCACTGTTCCGTTGCAGCTAAATTCGGCGCGAACGCCATTCTGGGCGTGTCCCTGGCCGTCTGCAAGGCGGGGGCCGTTGAGAAGGGGGTGCCCCTGTACCGCCACATTGCTGACCTGGCCGGCAATGCCGAAGTCATCCTCCCAGTTCCGGTGAGTGGCTTGGAACCTCCCAAGTGAGGAGTTGGGGGTATTCGCTTTCTCGAGGGGACCTGAGACCTCACGCATCTTGGTCTCATCCACACGCGACTGTCCCGGCACAGTGGGTGCAGGCAGCCCCTAGAGGTGCAGCTGCGGACCCCTGCCGCTCGCTACACGTGCCCTGAGCAGGGGACTCCCCGCTACCCGAGTCTCTTGCCGTTGGCGAGGGGATGACATCCTGCTGGCCTTGCGGGGTTGCGTGTCTTCGCTGAGGTGTAGCGAGTCCTCGGCTCAGGAGGCTGGCCTGCTGGGCATCGCTGCCCTTATCACGAGAGACCCGGGGAGCGTTTCCGAGCCACACGTGGCCCCCTCTGTGAGCCATGCGGTCGGACTCGAGGGGCACCGGGTGGGACTCCCGAGGCCAGATGGCCGTATTTCTCTCTCTCTCTCCCTAGGCTTTCAACGTCATCAACGGTGGTTCTCACGCCGGCAACAAGCTGGCCATGCAGGAGTTCATGATCCTGCCCGTGGGCGCGGCCAGCTTCAGGGAAGCCATGCGCATCGGGGCCGAGGTGTACCACAACCTGAAGAATGTCATCAAGGAGAAATACGGGAAAGACGCCACCAACGTGGGGGACGAGGGCGGCTTTGCGCCTAACATCCTGGAGAACAAAGAAGGTACAGGCTCGTTCCACGGAGTCCCCACGTTCCGCGGCTCGGCGCTCGCTCTGTCAGCCCGTGCGCCGCACCTGCCACTCGGGGACGGTGGGCTTTCTACTGAGTCCCTGCGGGCGGAGTGCTGGGGCGGGATGTGCAAGCCAGCGCTTTATTTTTTTTAAGTAACAAGGAATTTCCTTGTTAATTCGATTTCCACATGGCCTGGTTAGTCGTTTCAATTAAGCTATGTGGTGGGGTACAGGGAGGCAGATGACTCTCGCCGTTTTTTGTTTTTGTTTTTTTAAGATTTTATTTATTTAGAAGAGAGGAAGAGCATGAGCCGGGGGAAGGGACGGTGGCGGGCGGGGGGGCAGAGAGACTTCCACGAGGACCCCAGGATCATGACCTGAGCCGCGGTCAGATGCTACACTGGCTGAGCCCCCCAGGTGCCTGCGACCGTCACCCGCTCAGCTCGTTCCAGCACAGGAACATTTCCACGGCGCCATTTTGGCCGGAGTCCTTAGGCGCAGGGTTAAATGTAAGAGTTGAGTCGGACACAGTCTTGGAACAAGAACTCACGGCAGGGCCCTATGTTATAGAAGGGAAGGAGGGTTCGACCACATTTTGTTGCCTTCAGGGCAACTAGTGAGAGAAAAAAATGTCCATCCTCCTCTTTGGGTCAATCATACGAAATGCTGGTGCTCGGCCATTTGATGCATGTGGTTTAATGTGATGGCTTGGAGATCTGTGGTGTGGAACAGGGGCCCAGTGTCTCTGTCCCCTTCCGTACGGGCAGGACTGCCAAGTGAGGCTGACCCCGAGCCTGGCTGGGGACAGCGGGCCCCGGAGGCAGAGCCTGGCCCTCATCCTGTCGCCCTGGACTTCCGGTCCACCGGCTGCCTCTTGGATCCCAGCTCGGCTCTGTCGAAAGCCCATTCCTCAGGACAGCTGATCTCAGCTGGTCACTGTAACTGTCTCGGCCAGCACAGCTGCTCCTGGGTGCTAAATTCGGGAGCATTCGTCAGTGAGAAAGCCTCTGAGAGTCGAGACTGAATCTCCCACTCGGTGTTCTGCTGGGGGCCCTGACCAGCAGTTTCTTGTTCCGGTGCAGAGAAAAGCACTGGAATCATTAAAGCAAAGGCCGGGGCCGGAGCACCTCCTGGTCTTTCTGCTAGGGCTCCTGGCCGGCAGCTGTTGAAGGAGACTTCTCGCTCCCCCGCCTGGTTTCCAACCTTGCCCCCCCCCCCCTCCAGCTCTGGAGCTGCTGAAGAACGCCATCGGGAAAGCCGGTTACACTGACAAGGTGGTCATTGGCATGGACGTGGCCGCTTCTGAGTTCTTCAGGTCGGGCAAGTACGACCTGGACTTCAAGTCCCCCGACGACCCCAGCAGGTACATCACGCCGGACGAGCTGGCCAGCCTGTACAAGTCCTTCATCAAGGACTACCCAGGTGAGCGCCCGCTGGCCTCGTGCGGGAGGCTGGTGACAAAGTGTGATCACTTCTGTCACTGTCACAGCGACCTCCTGAGCGGAGGCCGTCCTGGCTCCGTGATACGGGTGAGGAGGGCGAGTAGCTCCCGCGGTGAGCCTCAGCTCATGGTGAGCCGGCGCGCCTCTAGGCTCTGCGTCTCTGAACGCACACAGGGTAGAGACTGTTGCGCGGGGGGGGGGGGGGGGGGGGGGGGGGGG
>NW_024425786.1:6305461-6309400 GCF_017311325.1 Ursus maritimus | reverse complement strand
CACGCGCAGCAGTCTCTACCCTGTGTGCGTTCAGGGCAGAGCCTAGGCGCGCCGGCTCACACATGAGCTGAGGCTCACCGCGGGGCTCTCGCCCTCCCACCCGTATCACGGAGCCAGGACGGCCTCGCTCAGGGGAGTCGCTGTGACAGTGACAGAAGGGATCACACTTTGTCACCGGCCTCCCGCACCGAGGCCAGCGGGGCGCTCACCTGGGTAGTCCTTGATGAAGGACTTGTACAGGCTGGCCAGCCTACGTCGGCGTGATGTACCTGCCGTCGTCGGGGGACTTGAAGTCCAGGTCGTGCACGCCCGACCTGAGAGCTCAGAAGCGGCCACGTCCATGCCAATGACCACCTTGTCAGTAGCTCGGCTTTCCCGATGGCGTTCTTCAGCAGCTCAGAGCTGGAGGGGCAAGGTTGGAACCAGGCGGGGAGCGAAGTCTCCTTCAACAGCTGCCGGCCAGGAGCCTACCAGAAAGACCAGGAGGTGCTGGCCCAGGCCTTTGCTTTAATGATTCCAGTGCTTTTCTCTGCACCGGAACAAGAAACTGCTGGTCAGGGCCCCCAGCAGAACACCGGAGTGGGATTCAGTCTCGACTCTCAGAGGCTTTCTCACTGCACGAATGCTCGAATTAGCACCCAGGAGCAGCTGTGCTGGCGAGACAGTTACAGTGACCAGCTGAGATCAGCTGTCCTGAGGAATGGGCTTTCGACAGAGCCGAGCTGGGATCAAGAGGCGCCGGTGGACCGGAGTCAGGGCGACAGGATGAGGCCAGGCTCTGCCTCCGGGGCCCGCTGTCCCCAGCCAGGCTCGGGGTCAGCCTCACTTGGCAGTCCTGCCCGTACGGAAGGGGACAGAGACACTGGGCCCCTGTTCCCTACAGATCTCCAAGCCATCACATTAAACCACATGCATCAAATGGCCGAGCACCAGCATTTGATGATTGACCCAAAGAGGAGGATGGACATTTTTTTTCTCTCACTAGTTGCCCTGAAGGCAACAAAATGTCGAGAACCCTCCTTCCCTTCTATAACATAGGGCCCTGCCGTGAGTTCTTGTTCCAAGACTGTGTCAGACTCAACTCTTACATTTAACCCTGCGCCTAGGACTCCGGCCAAAATGGCGCCGTGGAAACTGTTCCTGTGCTGGACGAGCTGAGCGGGTGAGTGCTTGAGCACCTGGGAGCTCCAGCCAGTAGAGCATCTGACCGCGGCCTGAAGGTCATGATCCTGGGGTCCTCTGGAAGTCTCTTCTGCCCCCGCCCGCCACCGTCCCTTCCCCGGCTCATGCTCTTCCTCTCTTCTAAATAAATAAATCTTAAAAAAACAAAAACAAAAACGGCGAGAGTCATCTGCCTCCCTGTACCCCACCACATAGCTTAATTGAAAGCGACTAACCAGGCCATGTGGAAATGTCGAATTAACAAGGAAATTCCTTGTTACTTAAAAAAATAATAAGCTCTGGCTGCACATCCCGCCCCAGCACTCCGCCCAAAGTGGACTCAGTAGAAAGCCCACCGTCCCGGAGGTGGCAGGGGCGCACGGAGTTGACAGAAGCGACGCCAGCGCGCTCGGAAGGCGTGGGGACTCCGTGGACGAGCCTGTACCTTCTTTGTTCTCCAGGATGTTAGGCGCAAAGCCGCCCCTCGTCCCCCACGTTGGTGGCGTCTTCCCTGCATATTCTCCTTGATGACATTCTTCAGGTTGTGGTACACCTCGGCCCGATGCGCTGGCTTCCCTGGAAGCTGGCCGCGCCACGGAGGATCATGAACTCCTGCATGGCCAGCTTGTTGCCGGTGCGAGGACCACCGTTGATGACGTTGGAAAGCCTAGGGAGAGAGAGAAATATGCGGCCCATCTGGCCTCGGGAGTCCCACCCGGTGCCCTGAGTCCGACCGCATGGGCTCACAGAGGGGGCCACGTGTGGCTTCGACGCGCTCCGGGTCTCTCGTGATAAGTGGCAGCGTGCCCAGCAGCCAGCCTCCTGAGCCGAGGGACTCGCTTACACCTCAGCGAAGACACGCAACCCCGCAAGGCCAGCAGGATGTCATCCCTAAAGATGAGGCACAGAGTGGGTTAGTAATTTGCCCCAGGGCACTCAGCACGTGCTGGAGCACAGATCAGACCGGGATGTCTGAATCCCCGCACTGAAACACAGAGTTAGAGAATGTGCCCGAGCTGGGGCCGAGACAAGCCCAGCTCTTAGCCTCCTGAGGCCATGGCTGTTTCTACTCCCGCTGGCATGACACTCAAGCCAGCCTGGACGGAGCCGTGTCCCGCTCAGCATCTGTAAGGCCCCAGGATTGCAGGTGACTTTGGTGCCCTGTCACAGGAGTTGGTGGGCAGGCAGAGTGTTTCCAGGGCTGGAGTTGGGGAGCTAGTCCTGTCCTGCTGGGGTGAGGGGTGAGGCCAGGCAAGGAGGTTCGTGTTGCCGGTGGGCACTGGGGGCTCACTGACCAAACATGGCTCTCCTTTCCCCAGTGGTGTCTATCGAAGACCCGTTTGACCAGGATGACTGGGAAGCCTGGCAGAAGTTCACTGCCAGCGCCGGCATCCAGGTGGTGGGGGATGATCTCACCGTGACCAACCCGAAGCGGATTTCTAAGGCCGTGGGCGAGAAATCGTGCAACTGCCTCCTGCTGAAAGTGAACCAGATTGGCTCCGTGACTGAGTCTCTTCAGGCGTAAGTGCCCTCGGGGGTCGGCTGCCGCAGAGCGAGGGGCTGGGTCTCAGCCAGAGCTCCTGCCTGGCGTGCGGGGGGGCCCTCCTGGCTGGAGCTGTAAGGGAGCTTCCAGCGTGAACTCCAGCTGGCTTCTAAAGTAAGCAGTGGCACCAGGGGCCTGGGCTCTTTGAGCACCCGTGGCCCAGTCCTGACCACTTGTGGTTCTAGACTTGTGACCTAATTTTTCGTGGGGAATATCAGTTATAGGCGCTGTCAGGGGAGAGAAGTCTCTCCCCTTAAAGGGGCTGAACCCACATTTTTAAAACATGACCTAGAAGCTGAGAAGGTCCTCAGGGCTCTGAGCAGAGAGGAAGGTGAGGATTATTGTCCCCAGGAGTTGAGAGCTTGGTGGCAGCTCCTGGCTCGACCCCTCCTCTGGTCTCCTGGGGTGATGAGGCCTGGCATGGGGAGGGCCCGAAGGGGCGGCTGTGCCTGCGAAACAGAGTCAGACCGTCAAAACCATCTGGGTTGTTTCCTGACTTCTAGGTGCAAGCTGGCGCAGTCCAATGGCTGGGGCGTCATGGTGTCGCATCGCTCCGGGGAGACTGAAGATACCTTCATTGCTGACCTGGTGGTGGGACTTTGCACTGGGCAGGTAAAGAGCTGCTTGACTCTCCTCTGACCTCAGCTTCCATTGGACCAGGAAGGAGGGGGGCAGATGGGGTCCTGGGTGTCCCTTTGTCCCCTCCTTCCTGCCTGAAATGCTCATGAAGATTGAATTTCCTCGACAAACTAAGTGACCGACCTTTTCCCCTTCCAGATCAAGACGGGGGCCCCTTGCCGATCGGAGCGCTTGGCCAAGTACAACCAGATCCTCAGGTAAAGAGGAAGCCTCCCTGCGCCGCCCTCCCCTGGGGGCTCCTGGCTCTGTGGGGTGTGTGCAGATGCAGGGCCTGGGGCCCTGGCCTGAGCAATGTGGGGTTGGGGTGAGCTGGGCGTAGAACATGGGCCCTGCCCCATGGCCCGGAAGCTGGAGCCTGAGCTGGGCCGTGCTGCCATCTCCTGGTGGGAGAGGGAAAAGGTTCCCCTTCGGAATTTAATCCTAGAATTTTTAGAGCTACAAGGTAGCCTTAGTGATGACCTAATTTAGCACCCATGTTTTGTGGATAAGGAAACCGGGGCTCAGAAAAGAAGGGCAACAGGAGGGGTCCCACTGGAACCCAGTGCCTCTGGATGTTGTGGTTTTTTTTTTTTTTTTTTTTTTTTTTTTTTTTTTTT
>NW_024425786.1:6263850-6305451 GCF_017311325.1 Ursus maritimus | reverse complement strand
TTTTTTTTTTTTTTTTTTTTTTTTTTTTTTTTTTTTTTTTAGGATTTGGTTTATTTGTCAGAGGGTGGGCACAAGCAGAGGGAGCCTCAGGCAGAGGGAGAAGCAGGCTCCCTGCTGAACAAGGGTCCCAATGCGGGACTCATCCGAGGACCCTGGGATCATGACCTGAGCCAGAGGCAGATGCTTAACCGATTGAGCCACCCAGGCGTCCCATTCTGGTCCTTTTTTATCATAATGGGTCCTTGGGAACTTCCTGATGGTGAGGACTTGCAGGAAAAGGAGCGTCTCTTTCATGAGTCCGCCCCACGTTACTCTTTACTTAAACCGGAGCTGGTAGGACGTCCCCTCCCCATCACGCACGTCTGACGGCCGTTGGAGCTCCTGTGGGGCTTGTCTTCGGACACCTGCTTCCTCCTTTCTAACCGGAGAATTTTAAGCACATTCCAGTCATGGGATTTCACCTACAAATACCTTATTCTGTGTCTCGGGGAAACCCTTAGGTTTACTTGTTAACACCACCGGCACTGAGGGCCTGGGATTCACAGTCATTCCATAACAACCACGCCGAGTGTTCGTGTGTCCAGTCTCCCCGATGGGGCGCCGGGGTGCAGACACTTCATGAACGAGCTCCCCCTCCGTTTGTCCCCATGCCACTTCTCTGAAGAAACTGGGGTTGTCTTTGGGCTAAAAAACATTTTTTCTTACATTCCAAGAAATAGCCGTCCTGACCTTTCTTCTAGTTTGTCTGGGGGTGGGGGAAGGCAGGGAAGGAGAAGGGGCAGCAGATGGCCCACTTGCTGGGGGAGCTGGGTGGACGGGGAGAGCTGGATGCGCCTCTCTTCTGCCGGCTTCGAGCAGCCACATTGAAGGGAGGCTGGGCCTCTGTCTCTGGGTGCAGGGACATGGGCCTTGGGAATGGACATGTGACTTCTCTTTTTCCCCCTCCCCTCTCTCTCTCCTCTGCTTCCCAAGAATTGAAGAGGAACTGGGTAGCAAGGCTAAGTTCGCCGGCAGAAACTTCAGAAATCCCCTCGCCAAGTAAGCTCCAGGCAGCGCACCCCGAATCCTGCGGTCCTGAGTCGGCTCATTAGACCTCTGCTCCCCCCAGGCAGCTCAGGGCCCCTGGCCGGGGCCTCTGCTAGTCAGCTGTCCTCACCCCTCCTTGTGATGTTCTCACTGCTTCCTTAGAACTGCTGCAGAAGCCACTTGACCATCTGGAACCCTGTTGGAAACCCGAGCTCTGTAATCGTGTGATTGGCCCAAATCATTGTTCTCACCTCATCTCCCACCCAGTGTCTGGAGCCAAGTCTATCTACTTTATAATCTCGAGGTGTCCACAGGCAAGATCCCCAGTGGTTTTGTGTGTAGAATAAAAAGGCCTCAGTGACCCATAGGAATGCCGTGTGTGCGTGTGTGTATAAAACAGTCCTGGTCTGTCCTCATGTTGTGTTCACGGAGCGTTGCGCTGGGCTGTGGGCCTGTAAGAGCCAGAGGCTTCATGTCACCATCACCAAAAGGGACAAGCAGCACCTGGCTGACTCGTGTGGTAGAGCACATAACCATTTTTTTTTTTTTTTTTTGGTAAGATTATTTGAGAGACAGCGTGAGTGGGGAGAGGGGCAGCTGGAGAGGGAGAGAGTCTCAAGCCCACTCCCTGCTGAGCACAGAGCCCTATGTGGGGCTTGATCCGACGACCCATGAGATCATGACCTGAACAAACTGAGTCAGACACTTAACCGGCTGAGCCACCCAGGTGCCCCACGACTGTTTTTTAAGATTTATTTAGGGGGAGAGAGCGCACAAGCGGGAGGGGCCGGGAGAAGGAGAGAGAGAATCTCGAGCAGACTTCTGCTGATCATGGAACCCAACGTGGGACTTGATCTCCTAACCCTGAGATCATGACCTGAGCTGAAACCAAGAGTCAGATGCTTAGCTGAGGCACCCAGGCCCCTGAGCACATGACTCTTGATCTTGGGGTTGTAAGTTCAAGCCCCATGTTGGGTGTAGAGATTACTTAAAAATAGAATCTTTTAAAAAGGGGGGTGGGGGAGGACTAGTAGTTGAGGACATTTCATAAGTCCTTAGAGCAGGTGAGGACAAAGGGGAGAAGGGACATGTTGGCTCCTTCAACAGAAGTGGGGTACGTCTTGGGAGGCAGTGCCTGACAAGGTTCAGACATCTTATTGGGGAGAAAATGCAAGTGCAGAGCTATTACCGATGATCTCGGGGTGGTTTATAGTTCACGGGACCCTGTCATTGTCCACACTGGAAGGCCGGAGTGCAGCGAACCATTGTGGGCAGGCTGGAGTGTGCTTTCTCCGTTCTGGGGGAAGCAAGTGAAAGGATGGTTAAAACGGCGCTCTGGCTTCGAGCGCCTGGGTGGCTCAGTCCATTTAGCGTCTGCCTTCAGCTCAGGTCATGATCCCGGAGTCCCGCTCAGTGGGGAGCCTGCTTCTCCCTCTTCTCCCCATCCCTGCTCAAAGAAAAATCAAAAAAAAAGAGGGGGGGAGCTCTGCAGAGGTGGGAGGGCATCTTGAGGGTCTTGGAACCGTCTTTAGATTCATACACTTTCATTCTATTGCTCATTTTCACTAATCTTCGGTCCAGTGCTCAAAAGCCACACGTAGTGACTGCAGCCCGCGAACCGTGCGGTGCCCATGAACTACGCTTGCAGAAGGAAGCCCTGTTGTAGAGCGCCGAGCGCCGCGTGTGAGGCGATGCATTTTCTTACGGGTGAGGGGCGAAGTACTGTGGCTGCTACCCGCCCTGCCTCTCCCCTCCCCTCCCCTCCCCTGCCCTCCAAGGGTTCTGCTGTCTTGTTAGCATGTTATTTCTCTAAGGCCTCAAGTAGTCTGTTCAGGTCTGGAATTGTGTTTTCATACCCAGCTGGGGGGCTAGGAGGCCCCCTTGTGGACATTCTTGTTCCTTGTTTATCAGTCAGGATTTAACCCAAGAAGCAGAACCAGCAGAAAAAAACCTATCGAGATTGATCACAAGGAGTTGGCTTCCGAGATGGCGGCGCTTGGGATGGAATGTGTGGGGGGACCTCAGGCCTCGCTTTTAGGACCTTCCAAGTGCTTCAGTCAGGGAATCCTGGGTATCTGGATATCCAGATCATCCAGGAAAAGTTAAAGTCAAGTGACTAGTGGGTTTAATGATGTCTGCGAGACAGCTTCCCGTTAATGTTAGGTTCGTGTTTGCGTAACAGAACTCTAGTCAGGTCGATGAGCCACAAAGCCACCACCATTGTCAACTCAGCGGGCATCGGAAACCATACCTGATCTCCACATAAGCCCCTAATGTGGTGTGACTCCTGCGGCCAAAACCACTCTTTAAAGGTGTTCATGACTGGTTTCTATCTGAAAATTGATTCTGGAGGGAAAGGAATCCTTGAATGGGGCCTGACCGTCTTACTAGAGTGTCCACGTTCATTCCAACTTTAAAGCAGCCAGTTAATATTCATATTTTTCAATGTGGTTTAATGTCATCATTTACTGGCACTTTGGTTTAAAACAATGGCAATAAGGGCATTTATCACCCTCGGGTTGGAGGGTAAATCTGCGCGGCCTGTGGAGAAGGCTGCGGGGCCTGCCGTGCTGGCCCAGCCGAAAGGAGGCACGTGCCTGACGTTGATGGGCGCGTGTAAGCCGCGAAGAACTGGGGACCAAAGGACCTTTTCCAAGAAGCCAAATCAAGCAGGACAGGCAATACCGATTCTAAGTTTCCAAAAAGCCACCTTTGGTCCTTCCGAAGGCCTATGATGTGAAACATGTCTCTGGATCGCAGGAGTTTACAGGAACCTCAAGTGTTGACTAAAAAACACTTTCCTAGCACTTGTTAGTAGTCTCGGGACTTGCTTTATGTGTTTTCTTCCTCCCTCCCTTCCTTCCTCCCTACCTCCCTCCCTTCCTCCCTTCCTTCCTTCCCAGTCTCCACGCCGAGCGTGGAGCCCATTGCAGGGCTTGAACTCACGACCCTGAGATCAAGACCTCAGCTGAGATCAAGAGTTGGAGGTTTAACTGAGCCACCCAGGCATCCTTCTTTCTTTTTTTCCTTTTTTTTTTTCCTTCTCTCTCTTTTTTTTAGCTTCATACTACAAATGCTTTTCCAGAAAACGTGTATTTCTCACTTGTCTTCCAACATCCTGCAACTCTGACCCTAGAACAAAAATCAAGGGAAAACTTGAAGCAGTTGTATTCTCCAACTTGGCCGTACGGTAGAAACACCTGGGAAGCCTTAAAGCTCCCGTTGCCCCGACCCAGCGAGTCAGAAGCTCCGGGTGGGACCCAGAACATCAGCAGCTGTTCGAGTCTGCCGGCTGCCCGAGCTTGGGAAGCACCGGCATGCGGTAACGGGTCACAGGGTCAGGGCCCACCAGGCTCTCAGCAGCCAGACTTCCCCCTGGAAAACCCCAGTCCTGGAAATTTTCTCTTCGGTGAGTGCATCCGGGGCATGGAGGTGGCCGCTGAGTGTCTGAGAGCAGCACCACGCTGCAGGGAGGGGTGGTAACGGAGGCCTGCTTCTGGCCCGGGCCTGGAGATGTAGCCGGTTGGCTCTTTCACGTGCAGGCAGGGCCCCGGCCCCTGCTCCCCTCGCAGCAGCCAAGACGCAGGCAGGGCTGTGGCCCAGAGGGAGCTAGACGGGTTCAGATTCTGGCCCTTCCACTGAACAACCGTGCTCAGCATCCCCATCTGTAAAATGGGGCTAATAATACAGTAGCGCTACCTCGTGGGTTATTATCTAGTACTGGTAATGCTCACATTGACTTAGATCGGGCGCAGACATCCTTACCTCAGGAGGGATATAGGGCATCGGAGGAAGGTCTTCAGAACATAGAAAGCACCTGCGGCCATGATGGACGGGAGAGGGAGGGTTTGGAGAGAGCCGCTCAGGGCAGCCCCGCGTGGAGGACGGGCTCCCACGAGCCAATCTGCAGTGTAACGACCTCCTCCAGGCACAACCTGCATTCAGTAACAGGCACCCCCTAGACTTCCTGGAGCCCCTTCACAACCCCCCCATCTCCTAGACTCAGGCAACCTAATGGTTTTAAAATTCTAACTAGGGGCGCCTGGGTGGCACAGCTGGGGCGCCTGGGTGGCACAGCGGTTGAGCGTCTGCCTTCGGCTCAGGGCGTGATCCCGGCGTTGTGGGATCGAGCCCCACATCAGGCTCTTCTGCTATGAGCCTGCTTCTTCCTCTCCCACTCCCCCTGCTTGTGTTCCCTCTCTTGCTGGCTGTCTCTCTCTCTGTCGAATAAATAAATAAAATCTTAAAAAAAAAAAAGAAATTAAATAAATTAAATAAATTCCAGCTATATTTAAATAAAATAAAATAAAATAAAATTCTAACTAGCTGTCAAAATCTAAAAAGGAGATTTCTTGTAAAAACGCCACTTCCTGGGTTCTAATGGATCGGAGGGCCTCCTACACTGGGCCCACACTTGCGGAAGGCAGCAGTCTGATGGCAGCTGGGGGCCACCTGCCTGCTTCCCTTACTCACATGCCTGCTCAGCTCACTTTGACTTTCAAATCTGCACCCCCTGGGCCACAGCCCCTCCCGCAGGCTGATACCTTCCCAGTCTCTTCCTTTTCTGTGAAACCCTCTGTCCTCAAGGGTTCTGGGAGTTCAGGTCCTCCAAGGGCTTCTCCGCTACTGACAGCTGATCTCCTGGTGCCTTAAGGGAGCAAGAACACCCCAGATGCAACCTTGAACATCTCTGCTTATCCAGACCCAGAAAAGGGGTGGCCAGCCACCACCTTCACCGCTGGGCGACAGGCCCGCCTGGCCGGGGGCACCGGGCCTCCTCCCGCCGATCCAATCGTGCTGGGAGTGTGAGGGCTGCTGTCCGCTGGGACCAGGGATGATAGCAGACTCATTTGCATATGTGACCTAAGATAGTAATTAAACCCAGGCGCCCCAGGGGTGAGAAGTAAGCACATTAATTCAGGAGCAATTAAAAGCCTCCAACATCACCCTCACTCAGCCACCACTGCTGAGACTGACTCTAACTGTGACAGTCGGCTTTTTGAGGGGGGCATCCTCGGGTCTAGCGGGGGCAGATTCCCCAGACTCCGCCTTTCTCTAGGAAGCCCGGTGCTATTCTGGAGAAGTGGCTGTGTGTCGTGTGTGTGTGTGTGTGTGTGTGTGTGTGTGTGTGTGTGTGTGTGTAACAAAATATACATAACAGGATTTAGCATTTTAGCCCTTTCCACATGTACCATTCAGTGGCGGTAATTACAGCCAAAAACATGCGGCGCCTGCCTGGGTGGTTCGGTCGCTTAAGCGACTGCCTTTGGCTCAGGTCATGATCCCAGGTCCCTTAAAAACTTCTGGAAATGTGGTGTTTATAGAGAATGTGCTCAGACTTTATGGTCACTAGCCCCGCCCCCCACACCCGCATCCTGCCTTAACCCCCGCCGTGCTTCTCCGTATCATTAAGAAAAGAGCCCTTAGGGGGCAGTCAGGGCTGTGAAACTGCGGCCCTGGCGGAGTTCAAGCCTGGCCGGGACTGAGAAAGGCAGCAGGCCCATGTGGGAGCAGGACTCCTGGCTTTACAGTGTGATGCCTGTGGGCTAGAAAGGACCCCCAGCCCTCCCCCAGCCGTCTGCTGGAGCAGCTGGCCCTCAAAGGTGCCCTTCAACCCCCATCCTAGGGTGAAGTCAGAGCCCGGGCTAGGGGGCGGCGGGTGGGGAGCACAGCGCAAGCAGGAGCTTCACTCCCACTCGCCCCCGGCCCCGCTCTAGGCTCTCATCCTGGCACTCCTGAATTGAGCGGTTAGCGTCCGGCAAGTTAGTGTCTGGGGGTCTCGGCTCGCCGGGCACATGGGGTGGGGCGCTGGAGGGCTGGCGTGGGCTACGGTGTCCCTGGGCCGCCAGGGGGCGCTGTGGGAGCTGCCCGGGGCCCCTGGGCCTCCCAGCCTCGCCCGGCGGACTGGCTGGGCCCGGCTGGCTCTGCGGGGCTGGCTGGCCTCCCGGCCTGGTCTCCAGCCCCAGCTGGCTGGCACCGGGCTGCGCTTCCGAGCTGACAGCACCGGGCGGCTCGCAGGGGCTCGGCGCCAGAGCGAAGCCAGCCCAGGGCTCTGGGCAGGGCTCGGGGAGATGAATGGAGCTGTCACTGGATAAAGGAAAATTCCTGGAGAGCAAGTCCCTGTCAACACCTACTCTCTCCCTTGTCACCGCGGAGGCTGTGGCGAGGCGCAGAGGAGCTGGCCCCTAGCGGAGCCGCGGCCGTGCCCGCCGTGGGGACATGGTCAGAATGAGCTCTTCTCTGGCTTGCTTTGATCTCTGAACCTTTCAGGAAGCACCTCCCTCCCTCCAATGTCTTGCCTGTTGAGGACTTTTGTTCAGTCTTTTCAAAGTAGAAGGGAACAAAAAGGAAACAGAGGCAGAGAGACAGAACGACGCGCCTCCCCACCCTCGCTGTGCTGTCCCTAAAACCGAACTCCGGGGTACTAAGCAGTGGGTCTCATTTGGTCTGCCCCGTCCTCACGGGGGCACAAAGCTTTGTGCTGGCAGCTGAGTGGGGGCCCCCTCCAGCACAGCTGTGTTTGGCTTTGCCAGAAAAACAAGCCAAGGAGGGCTGGGTGGCACCTCCTGGGAGCTGCCTGGGGAGCACCCCGGAGGTCTCAGGGCCCAGGAGCCACGTAGCAGTGCACCAGCCCGTGCACCCGCTTTGAAGGAAGCCAGCGGGTTCCAGGCAGTACCGCTCATCAGAGGGCCCCTGAGGTCAGACCGCGGCCTGAGCTGAGGATTTCCCACAGGGGCTCCATCACACCCCTATTTAGAGGGATTCTGGGTCTGGGTTTCGGGCCTTGCAGTCCAGCTCGGCCCTACTCTGTTCCGGGTGGATCAGCTACTAGACAGAATGAGGGGGTGGGACCCCGGACACCCAGTCTGGGGAATGGTGGCCCGAGATGGGGTGGGAGAATGATCGGACCCTTGGGCCTCTCCTCTTGGGGATCACGTTCATGCCTTTCTCCTGCTTTTATGGAATGTGGGACCTCCCCTTATCCACAGCATCAACTGTAGGCAGCCTCCAGAGACAAGGGGCTGCAATACTTGGCAGAGAGCCTTCGGTGTTAAAAGATGCTTGCAGGTGTCTGGCCAACACCTCCAAAACCCTAGAAATCTCAGCAGTGGAGAAATCTAAATCCCAGAGCAGAAATAGAGACACCAGCTAAAAAAAAACTAATGGCTTGACTGATTTGGGGGGCTCTCAGTGTGGGTTATGGCCCCTCCTCCTGAAAGAAGGCCACTGGCTCAGATTAATTCACCAACCAACACAGAACTAGTATGTCCATACTCAGGTTACCCCAATTCAAAGGAAGGATAGAGCCTTTTCTATTGCTGTTACTATTACTATTACTCTTCTAATAGAAAAGTAACCACTGACCTCAAATGTTTGAGTCCCAAGAAAGTATGGCCTTGCCTGCCCAGGAGTCCTTTGTCCTAACTGATACCCACAAAATAACAATGACAGTCTCCGTATGAGGTCTTGTCATGTTCTCCTTTCCTTTATTCTCATGCCAGGGTGGGGACGGGGGCCCTCAGGGTTGTCGGAACATGAGATTTGAAGAGCAAAACCCCTTAGGAGCTGCACATGACCGAGGGGGACATGCCATCAGCCAGCGCTTGAGATCTCAGGATGCGGCTCTTGCCAGAAACAATGTCTGTCACCGCTGAGCCTGTGGCAAAGAGGCGGCATATGTCAGACCAACGGCGACGCTGCAAGTTCATGCGGATACCAGCACGGACTAGCTCTCTACCTTGGTTTTCTCTTCTCTGTAAGGGATCTGTCCCTTTCCTCCTCCTTCTCTCCTGGACGCTATAAGCAACAACAAAAATAACAACAGTGTCCAAGATAAAAGCTTATAAAGTCTTGCACATGGGTCTCTATCCATGGCTCCTGCCTCCTTTGAGATAGTGGATGGAAGCTTCCATTTCACTTGTCTCTGTCTCCTTCCTGGAAGGATGAAGAGCCGGCTGGAGAGAAGGCAGAAGGAAACGCGCGGTATCCTGGGACCTGCTGTGGTTCCCACACTCCCTAGAGCTAATTTGAACCAAAGGAGAAAACAATGGCAAAGCAGCGCCTGTTGGGCCCCGGCTCACCTTTCCTTCGTGGTTATTGAGCACCTGTCCTGGGCTTGTCAGGAGCCAGATTTGAGGGTGAACATAGCTTTATGCAGCAGAGAGCAGCTGAGGCTCAGTGCTACTGGAGTAGAAACCCTGGGTAGGGTTGCAATGAGATCTGGGGGCTTGATGGACCCAGCTGACAGCAGCATGGTGCCGGCAGAGGGCATGGATTTGGGGGTCGTCTTAGTTCTGACTTTTCGTTTGTAGTGGCAGTGACCATTTCGGAGGGGCTTAAACCAAAAAGGACATTTACTGGCATGTGGCTTCAGGCATGACTGGATCCCGAGGCTGAGAGAATGTCACCAAGACTCAGTATCTCTCCAACTCTCCACTCTGCCGTCCTCTGTGCCCGTTTTACCCCCAGGAAGGGTCTCGAGGCTTGGGGGTCCCCAACAGCTCTTCACAGTCGGCCCAGCAGCCCTGGCTTCTTTCTCCCAACTGTTTAGGCAAAATCCTGAGTCTAACTCTTATTGGCTCAAATTGGGTCACATCCCATTCTTGAACCAATCATTGTGGCCAAGGGGGATGAAATCACTCAAGGTTAGACCTGGGTCACATGTTCACCCCCAGATTGTGGGGACAGGTTAACCTCACTCAACAATATGGGCTGAAATTAGGAAAGGGGCATTTCCCAAAGGAAGGGTGGGATGTTGCTACTGGAAAAAGGGGGAATGGATGATAGGCAGGCCAAAGGTCCGTTCTTGGTGCTGTGACTCTTGCCATCTTCTGGCTGTGTGACTTTGGCCAGGTCACTTAACTTCTCTGAGCCTCAGCTGGAAATACAACGTGTTTCAGTCTAATGGTCCCTTCCTTTGTAAAAACAGGGACATGGCAGAGGTGTCCTGGAGTTCCTACTATATTTGAACCTTTCATTAGAATAGTTAACAAGCTCATTCATTAAGAAATGGGCAGAAGACATGAATAGGCATTTTTCCAAAGAAGACATCCAGATGGCAACAGACACATGAAAAGATACTCAACATCACTCATCGTCGGGGAAATGCAAATCAAAACTACAGTGAAATATCACCTCACACCTGTCAGAATGGCTAAAATCAACAACATAGGAAATAAAACAGGTGTTGGCGAGGATGTGGAGAAAGGGGAACCCTCTTGCACTGTTGGTGGGAATGCAAACTGGTGCAGCCACTCTAGAGAACAGTATGGAGGTTCCTCAGAAAGTTAAAAGTAGAACTGCCCTACGATCCAGCAATTACACTACTGGGTATTTACCCAAAGGATACAAAAATGCTGATTTGAAGGGACACATGCACCCCGATGTTTACAGCAGCATTAACAACAATAGCCAAACTATGCAGAGAGCCCAGATGTCCA
Organism: Ursus maritimus; assembly: GCF_017311325.1. Taxonomy (NCBI): domain Eukaryota; kingdom Metazoa; phylum Chordata; class Mammalia; order Carnivora; family Ursidae; genus Ursus; species Ursus maritimus. The sequence goes on along the minus strand of NW_024425786.1, from coordinate 6,294,985 downwards.
TCAATTGGTGAATGGATGAAGAAGATGTGGTCTATATGTACAACGGAATATTACTCAGCCATAAAAAAGAATAACATCTTGCCATTTGCAATGACGTGGGTGGAGTTAGAGTGTATTATGCTAAGTGAATTAAGTCAGAGAAAGAGAGATACCACATGATTTCACTCCTATGTGGAATTTAAGAAACAAAACAGATGAACATGCGTGGGGGGGAAGAGGGAGGCGAACCGTAAAATAGACTCCTAACTCTAGAGAACAAATCAAGGGTTGATGGAGGGGAGGTGGGTGGGGAGGTGCTAGATGGGTGATGGGCATTAAGCAGGGCACTTGTTGGGACGAGCACTGGGTATTAGACGAAAGTGCTGGACCACTGAATTCTAGTCCTGAAAGCAGTATTACACTACATGTTAACTAACTAGAATTTAAACAAACAAAATTGAAACGAACAGATAAGCAAACAAAGAATTCGGTTCCTTTGGCCCTTATAAGCAAAGGATGAGGAAGAGGAAGGGAAAGCAACCCCTTTAGCAAAGGTAAACCCCTTTCCTTAACAGCTTTCAGCAAAGGGAAGAAGGAAGTGGAGCTCCCACGAGAGGAGTACCAGTGCAAGGGCACAGGCAGGCCAGGCAGCCCTGTCCAGGTCCTGGCCCCTAACTTCTCCCTCTGGAGCCCCAGAGCAGGGAGGGCTCAGCAGAGATGGGAGTCTGGCCCCTCCATCTGGCCCTCTGTTCTTTTTTTTTTTTTTTTTTTTTTTAACAGAGATAGAGACAGCCAGCGAGAGAGGGAACACAAGCAGGGGGAGTGGGAGAGGAAGAAGCAGGCTCCCAGCAGAAGAGCCTGATGTGGGGCTCGATCCCATAACGCCGGGATCACGCCCTGAGCCGAAGGCAGACGCTTAACCGCAGGCGCCCCTGGCCCTCTGTTCTTGGCCGTGAAGTCCTGAGCAAAAGGGTCCTTACCAGTTTTTGCAAGATCTGGGCAGAGTAGCGCTTTGATTTCAGGAAGCACCCAGCTGCCCCCGCCCCCCAGCCCAGGCAGCCACTTTCCCCGGGGGGCCTGGGTACGCCGCTGGGGGCCATCCGGGGTGCGGCCGCCTGCTGACCTAGTTACAGGTAAGCTTCCTCTGCGGCGACTCTGCCGCGGGCCGGCTGGTTCTGTCGTTGTCTGGCAGAGGTGGGGGGTGCCTGTCCTTCTGTCCTCAGTGACTGTAAGCTGGTTTGCCTGGAGTGGTGCCTGGTTTGCCCGGTCCTCCAACGACTCCTCCCAGCCTCTCGGTTTCCTTCCTGCCAACACTTCCAGGAGGGTTTCCTCCCTGTTGTGCTTATGAGCTTTACGTGCCAAGTACACACAGAGTGGTCTTTTCCACCTCCTTCGGAAAGTCATGAGCCACCACGGTACGACTGAAAATGGAAGAGAAAATGCGTGGGAATCTGAACCATTTTCCAGTAGAGGAAAACACTGACCACCTTTCTGTTTCTAGGCACGAAAAGGGTTCTTGCTCTGCTGAGCTCTCTGTAGCTCTTCTGGAATACGGCTCCCCAGAGGACTCAACCCTCTGTCCCTCCGACTGTTGGTCTTGACGGCTTTCCATCTGTTGCCTCCCACAGACCCTCTGCCACCTGAGTCATCAGCCCACGGCTGGGGTGGGGTGCAAGGCACGGCCCCACCCCTGAAACGCCAACGTGTGAGTATCAGAGCTGGGATCGTGCTGTTCTGGGCCCGTTATAGCAGCAAGCCTGATGAGCATTTGCTCAGATCTTTGCCAGGCGGAAAGCCCGTAGAGTATATGACCTGTTCCCACTTATCCCATTGCCATCATGGGTTCCTACCGTTTTTGCTTCTTTTTTTTTACTCTTTTTTTTTCAGTTTTATTGAGATATAATTGGCATACCCCAGTCTTTTTTTTTTTTTAAGTAAATTTTACATCCATTGTGGGGCTTGAACTCAGGATTCTGAGACCAAGAGTCACAGGCTCCACTGACTAAGCCAAACGGGCTCCCCCATTTTTGCTTCTTTATCATGGAGGATTAGCTGAAGGAGTTAGACGTGGAAGAAGGGAATGAGGGGGCAGACATCTAGCTACGAATAGGTTAAAGTTTGTGTTCTCTCTAGTGCTGCCCTCCGGTGAACCCGACTTGTCCACTAGTTAATCAGGCAAGATAATATCTTGAGGATCTTGAACTATTCATATTTGTGCTTTTTTTCCCCCACTTCCTCTGCTCCTCCCTTAGGAAGAGGCATCCACGCTGTTTCAAGAATATGACAGGTATGGTAAGAATATAAAGACCAAGGAACAGTCAATAGTCCCCTTTTGGGGACTCAGCAGGGAAGAGCTACGGAAGCAGCAGGCTTTATGTCACTCTGAGAGAGTCGGAAAGAGGATAGGGAGAGGAGGGGCGGCCCTGGGCCCTGCCCAGGCTATGCGAGGGTCCCCGGGGCGGGGGCAGGGAGGGAGGGTGAGGCTGGGGGTGGCCGGAGAAGAGGTTGTAGCGCAGAGGTGCAAAATGGGTTAGCCCTAGGAGCCCTCCCTGCAAGCAGCCCCACCCAAGGGACGCTGCGAGGCATCTGATGTTGGCGACGGCTGGGGGGCGATGTATGAGTTTCCGGCAGCTGCCTCATCAAACCACCACAAACTATAGGTGGCTTGAAACGACAAAGATTTATTCTCTCGCAGTCCTGGGGTCCAGAGTCCAAGACCAAGGTGTCAGCAGGGCTATGCCCTCTCTGAAGTCTCCAGGGGAGGATCCTTCCCGTCTCCTCCAGCATTTCCCAGGTCCCTAAGCTTGGGGCTGTATCACCGCCCTCTCTGCCCTTGTGACCACACGGCCTTCTCCTCTCTGTGTCTCCTCTGCGTCTCTGAATTTCTCTCTCCTTGTAAGAACCCCAGTCATGGGATTTAGGGCCCACCCTAGCCCAGTGACGACATCTGTGAAGACCCTATTTCCAAGTCAGGTCCCATTCACAGGTCCTAGGCTGCTAGGATTTGGACATGCCTTTTTTGGGGGAAACAGTTCAACCCACAACAGGGCCCTTCAGGCAGAAGATGACAAACGTGGATGCCCCGGGGTGCCAAACCTATTATCTGTGGGATAACAGCGAGGAGGCCGCAAAATGGGCCAGATGGAGAGCAGAGGAGAACGAGGCCGTAGAGAAAACATGGGGCCAGATCACGTGGGACTTTGTAGGCCTCTGATAAATCCTCTGATTTTTCTCTGAGTGAGTTGGAAGCCAGTGGATTTGTTTGAGGGGAGAAAGGGCAATTCTGACTTAAGTCTTCAAACAATCCCCCTAGTGGCTCCGCTGAGACTAGACTGAGAGTTGGGGATGGGGCAGCAAGCTGTACCGTTATCCGGGGGAGCGGGGACAGCGCGCTGGACCAGGACAGAAGCACCGCGGGTGGTGAGCCGTACTCGGAGCATGAATCAATTTTCAAGGTAGGATTTGCCAACAGGCTGGATGCGGGGTGTGAAAGAGGGGCAGATCGAGACAATTCTGAGGTTTGGGGCTCAAGCAACCAGAAGGATGGAGTCGCCGTCAACTGAGATGAGGAAATCCAGGGAGGAGCGTGTCCGAGGAAGGGAAAGCGGGAGTTTGGTTTGGGCCCTGACTGGTTTAAAATGCCGCTGAGACTGTGCCACGAAGGCCCGCCCATCTGGGAGTCTGGAGCTCCGGGAAGAGGTCAAGCGTGTGGCCGGGAGCTGGCAGCCTTGTGCTTCCATGTCAAGCCGTAAGGATACGGGCCGCGGCCAGGCTGAGTGTAGAAAGAGGAGAAAAACCCGAGGTCTGGGCCCAGAGGCAGTCCACCGTTTGCAGGGTGGAAGACGAAAGGGGAAACAGTCACCTAAATTTCCCCCAGGTTTAAATATTTTTATTTGTTATACTTAACTCTTTATTTATTACGTAATCTCTACACCCAACATGGGGCTTGAACTCACGACCCTGAGATCAAGAGTCACATGCTCTACCGACTGAGCCAGCCGGACACCCCATCCCATGTTCTATTTAACTCTTTACATAATTAAGGTTTTGTTTTGTGTATGGTGAGAAATATGATTCTACATTGAGTTTCCCCTTCCCCCCAGACAGTCACAGTAGATAACTATTTTATCTAGAAGGACCCTTCCTGGTCTAATCCCTGGCTTACTAATTATTGATTAACCATTCCACCATGCACTCCCGTCTTCACTGGCAACACTGCGGTACTGGACCAAAGTAATTCAAGAGGACCCATTCGGATCTGCTCTCCGGAGTACAGCACAGCTCACTCACCAACCTCAAAGGGATGCCTTGCAGTTAGTGAAATGCAAAGCATCAAGGGGGCTTCTGAGGTATTTGCGAGATCCACAGTGAGGCTCTGCTCCCCGGAAAAAGTCTTGCATAGGCAGGGAACACATATTTGTATGATGGACCAATTACTATAGATAGCTCTGATGTTCTCATCCTTTGCGAATAAATAAAAAGGTTGCGATTTTGAGTCAAGACGTGGATGAAGGAGTCACGGTGCTCTTTTTAACGAGCACCAAAAATCGATTTGTGGGAAAAAAAATCGATTTGTGTTCCTCCGTAAGGGACAGGTTGACGGAGGGGCTATTGGCCGGAATCGCAGTGATACAGCTAATGTGTCCCTAATGCATTCCCTTAGTGCAGGGAACAGGCCTATAGACACTAAATGCATTTTATTCTTTGGAATGATACATTGCATTTATGTGATCCCTTTAGAATTTTTGTGCCCTTGATTGGTTTCATTAGAAACATGAAATATTTTGTTATGAAAAATATCTTTTGTATTTTTCCCCTTTCTTCAGCTTTCCTTTTTTTTTTTAATACAAAGGTACTTTTCAAAAAAATTGTATCTATATTTTGAAAAAGATTGCATTCTCAGTTTGAGAATTTAAGAATTACATATTAAGGGGCGCCTGGGTGGCACAGAGGTTAAGCGTCTGCCTTCGGCTCAGGGCGTGATCCCGGCGTTATGGGATCGAGCCCCACATCAGGCTCCTCTGCTATGAGCCTGCTTCTTCCTCTCCCACTCCCCCTACTTGTGTTCCCTCTCTCGCTGGCTGTCTCTATCTCTGTCGAATAAATAAACAAAATCTTTAAAAAAAAAAAAAAGAGAATTACATATTAAATTATCAGATAACTTATTTGATAGTAAAAAAAGACTTACAATTCTATTTTTATTTATTCAGTGCTAGAATATAGCATTAAACTAAAGCGCATTTTATTTGAAAAGGCCGTGCTGAAAAAAGAGATATGTTAGCTAGACAATGACCGGTTTTCAACATACTCTATGCTATGTTATTCTGTTTTTTTTTTTTTTTAGATTTTACCTATCCATTTGTCAGAGAGAGAGAGAGAGCACAAGCAGGGGGAGCTGCAGGCAGAGGGAGAAGCAGGCTCCCTGCTGAGCAAGGAGCCTGGATGTGGGGCTCCCTCCCAGGATCCTGGGATCACGACCCAGCCAAAGGCAGACGTCTAACCATCTAACCGACAGAGCCAGCCAGGCACCCCAATGCTATGCTCTATTCTACTTTAGAAATGAAGGCACTTTTTAGTGTGCATTAATGACAAGGAGATACAACTTAGATTACTGATTTCTGAGATTTATACTGAAAGGAAGATGATTTTTAAAAACCAATTTACCATATTAGGAATGCATGTCGTATCTATTGGACAAGCTGGTATTATTTGGAATAAGGAAATGCTGAAGGGTGTCTGGCTAAGGCAGTGTGGCATTTATAATCTGAAGATTCCGTATCCTGAGTCCGATCCTCATCAACAAATAATGGTGACAGGGGCGCCTGGGTGGCACAGCGGTTAAGCGTCTGCCTTCGGCTCAGGGCGTGATCCTGGCGTTCTGGGATCGAGCCCCACATCAGGCTCCTCCGCTATGAGCCTGCTTCTTCCTCTCCCACTCCCCCTGCTTGTGTTCCCTCTCTCGCTGGCTGTCTCTATCTCTGTCAAATAAATAAATAAAATCTTTAAAAAAAAAAAAAACAAATAATGGTGACAGCAAAATATTTGCGAAATTATTTGCAAATTAGCCAAGTTAAGAAGGAGCCAAATGATCCCGTAAAGACTTTGACCTTTTAGACGAGCACTATGAAATAATGAACTGTAAAATAGAGATGGCCATAATACATTGATGCATAATGATCATAATGTACGTACCGTCTTGATAGTCTTGGCATCCGTCAGAAAACCTATAACTTCTATGACATCGCAAGGAGGCTGCTTTGGACGCAGACCAAAATAATGTAATTAAACTGTGATATTTTACCAGATAAAAACCAAGAGTGAACTACTTTTTATTGCTGCAAGGTATAAACAGAATACATAAGTAGGGATCTGGGGGAGAGGCAATTAAATCTCACTCGGTGGGGGGCGGGGGGGCAAGACCTTTGGCCTCGAGCAGTTGCAGCATTTGTGAATTTGAAGGTGAACCGATACCATCTTTGGAAGATAAATTTCCTTTTCCAGAAATGGTCATAACATCTTTTTGTTGTCCCACAAAATATACAAAAATAAATGATGAGTTATTTCCAACATTTGTTCAACTGAAGGTTGGTTGGTTTTTTTTAATTGTTTTTATGCCACATATTTTGGTGTTTAGATGAGAAATCAATCTGCTAATTTCTCTGCTCAGAAGCCTCCAAAAATAATGTGATTTGGGTAAATGGAGCTGATTAATGCAAATGACCATGCAAAGACATGTAACTGAAGGGTTTGGTTATCATGAAATTGAACTGTAGAGAGTTGGAGGAACAATGATAAGATTTTATTTGTCTCGGGGCGCCTGGGTGGCTCAGTCGTTAAGCGTCTGCCTTCGGCTCAGGGCGTGATCCCGGCGTTATGGGATCGAGCCCCACATCGGGCTGCTCCGCTATGAGCCTGCTTCTCCCTCTCCCACTCCCCCTGCTTGTGTTCCCTCTCTAGCTGGCTGTCTCTCTCTGTCAAATAAATAAATAAAACCTTAAAAAAAAAAGATTTTATTTGTCTCAAATGTGTATACACACACACACACACACACACACACACACACACAGATGTTTTTGGTGTTTATTTCCAATTAGAAAAATCTGACTTAGTTACCTAGAGCTGAATTTAGTCCATCAAGATCCATGCAATCTATGTCCAAGTATTAAAATATTTAGAATTTTAAACATCACCGTTACAAGGTTTGTATTGATATGAACATTTGGTTGTTCTGGGCTGAACGGGGAGTGAAAGCACCAAGTCTGTGCCTCTGGGTGCCCCCTCCCTGTCCCTACAGCCCTGAATTACTCTGTTATTTGATGACTACTGCAGGCGGAGGTCATTCTTCACATGACTTTTTAATGAATTCGCTGTTTCATGCACATCTGGTTTCAGGTCATGAGACATCAGCATGAAAGGCTCAGGGCCGAGAGAGGTCCCATGCGCACATGTGCGGAGCGTCGCGCCGAGAGACTTGTCCTGTGGGCAGAAGAGGGAGAAGTAGCTTGATTTCAAAGTCCACACGCAGCTGGTAGAGAAGGCCTCCGAGTCAGCATTCCCGGGTGACCTCTCCCTCGCGCAGGGGTTTGTAATCTTCGAGTCATGGACCCCGCTTTGAAAACCCGATGCGTACTACGGCTCCTTCTCACCAAATACGTGAGTGTGTCAGGAGTTCACACAGCTCTGCGTGCACACGTGCACACCCACATTTTCTTCGCACCAGCCCCAGGAGGTCAGGGGCATCACAATCACACACTGCCTTAGATGTTGGGGAAAGGAGGGTTACTCTTGTCTTTTAAAATGTGAGCCTTACGCTTTATATCACTTTTATTTTTAAGTCGGCTCCACGCCCAATATGGGGCTTGAACTCATGACCCTGAGATCAAGAGTTGCGTGCTCTAGTGACGGAGCCAGCCAGGCGCCCCTAAATCACTTTTTTAAATAAATGAGTGCTGGGGCGCCTCCATTGGTGAGGTGTCTGCCTGCGACTCAGGTCATGATCTTGGGGTCCTGGGATCGAGCCCCAGGTCGGGCTTCCTGCTCAGCGCGGAGTCTGCTTCTCCCCCTGCCTCTGCCCTCCGCCCTGCTCATGCTCTCCCTCGCTCTCTCTGTCTCTCTCGAATGAATAAATAAAAAATCTTAAAATAAAATAAAAGAGTGCTGTGCACAAGCCAGTTTAGAGGAACTGTACTGGGGGCACCTGGCTGGCTCTGTCAGTAGAGCTCGTGACTCTTGATCTCAAGGTTGTACCCCCACCCCCACCGCCCAAAAAAGGAAGTAATGACACTAGAGTCTTTTTTTTTTTTTTAGATTTTATTTATTTGAGAGAGCGAGAATGAGAGAGAGAATGAGAAGGAAGAGCAACGGAGGGAGAGGGAGAAGCAGACTCCCCACTGAGCAGGGAGCCCCATGTGGGGCTCGATCCCGGGACGCCAGGATCACGACCTAAGCCGAAGGCAGACGCCCAACCGACTGAGCCACCCAGGTGCCCTGACACCAGAGCCTTTTGAAGGCAGATGAAAATTTTTTCTGCACACTGAACAGGTGTACATTTCAAAGAGTTGTTCCTAAATCTTAGAACCCATTCAGTTCAGCTTTGAGAATATGAGATTCTATGGAAAACAAATGGAACCTTTGTTTACCGAGTAAAGGGCACTTGTCACTTCTCTACTGTTGCTAGCTTTACTCTGCTAGTGAAAAAAAATCTTTCTAAGTTGAGTGCCAGGGATTTGTCTTGAAAAGCATGGTAGAAGGGGCGCCTGGCTGGCTCAGTTGGTAGAGCATGTGACTCTTGATCTCAGGGTCATGAGTTCAAGCCCCACATTGGATGTAGAGCTTACTTAAAAAAAAAAAAAGAGTATGGCAGAGAAAGAGAAAGTGGCTTTTTGTAATATTATAAAGATACTTGGCTATTGTTTTTCTTTTTTTCTTTTTCTTTTTCTTTATTTTTTGAAGATTTTATTTATTTGACAGAGAGAGACAGCGAGAGAGGGAACACAAGCAGGGGGAGTGGGAGAGGGAGAAGCAGGCTGACAGCTGAGCAGGGAGCCTGACGCGGGGCTCGATCCCAGGACCCTGGTATCATGACCTGAGCCGAAGGCAGACGCTTAACAACCGAGCCACCCAGGTGCCCCTATTTTTCTTTTTTTAAAGATTTTATTTTTAAGTAGTCTCTCCCACCAACGTGGGTGTACAAACCCAAGATCAAGAGTGGTGTGTTCCACGGACTGAGCCAGTCAGGTGCCCCACTGGCTACTATTTTTCTTAAAACTTTTTGAAACTTTTCCTTAACAAGCTAAGTCAGACCATAATAGACAAATAGAGCTTTTAAACATTTTTTTTCATTTTGCTTTTGATATTTTTTTAGATATTTTTTAAGGAAATAAAATATTACAAACACAGCCAAGATGTTTCTTATTCCCCAGTCCTGCCCCCCTCCCTAGACATAACCCATCTCGAAACTACTTTGACTCTTTATAGTGACTTTTTGTATTTGTACTGTCTACACGTGTATCCATATAATATATATGGCATTGTATAATACGTTTTTATAATTCCTATAAATGGTGTCATTCTATAAATGTCTTTTTGAAAATTGTCTTTTTCCTTCAGCATCAAACGCTTTAGTTTTGGTTTGGTTTCGTTTGGTTTTTTTGGTATCACTCCACGTAAATCATTTTACATTCACTCATTATTCCTTTTTGAATGCTCTTCCTTTTTTTGTAGATCTGAGTTCTGACCGATGTCATTTCTTTCTCTATAAAGAACTTATTTTAACACTTCTTGGAAGGAATGTCTACTGGCAAAAAATTCCCTCAATTTTTGTTTAAAAAATTCTTTATCTGTCCTTGACTTTTGAAGGATAATGTCAGTGGGGAGCGTTCTAAGTTAGTGGGTTTTTTTTCCTTTCAACACTTTCAATACAACACTATAGCACTTCATCCTTTTTTTTTTTTCTGTGCTGTATGATCTTTAATTAAGTATAAAGACTTCCAATGACATCACCTAGAGACCATTTTACCCACTGCTCTGTTTGGCTGCCCTTCTCTTGCCTCTCTTCAGCAATGGTGGGGCGGATACCCTCACCACAGGGAAGAGAAATCCATGATTTGTTGCCTTTGCCAATAACAAAAATGCTGGAGAGCTGGTGGCAAAGCTGTTGCCACTGGCATCTTTCATGTGAACGACATCAAAAGAACCAGGGTGTCTCTCTCGGTTGGTGATCATGCCAAGTCTTCCCAGGTTAGCACCTCTGGTCACCATACACAGATTACCAGGGTCAAACTTGATGAAATGCGTCATCTTTCTAGTCTCCAAACCAATCTGAATGGGGTCATTCATCTTGACGAGGGCATCAGGATAGCGGATGGTGCGGGCGAGCATCATGGGTCACCAGATGAGGGATTCCTTTTGTTCTCACAAAGTTCCTTCTCACTTTGCACAACTTATAGTTGGCGTCCTCAGGTGTAATCTGACACACAGCCAAGTGACCCTTGGTGTCACAGATCAGACGGAAATCCTGCCCAGTCTTGTCAATGCTGACGACAGCCATAAAACCAACAGGGTAGTTTATATCAGGTGGGACCTTGCCATCAATCTCAATAAAATGTTCCATACAGATCTTCTTTACTTCATCTCCTGTGAGGGCGTACTTAAGTCTGGTCCTTAGGAAAATGATGAGAGGGAGACATTCTCTCAGCTTCTGGGGACCGGTAGTAGATGGACGAGGGGCAAACACACCGGTCAGTTTATCCAGCATCCAAGGCTTGGGAGCTGCTATAGGCTTCCGACGCTTCTTGGGAACACAAGCATGGCTGCACTAGGCATGAAAAGAGCTCCCTCCATCCTTTTCTTTCCTGCAGGGTTCCCAAACGGAAACTATATAATTCTTTCCTTGCTCCTCCACAGGTAAGTTATTTTCCTATGGCTTCTTTCAATTTTTTTTTTTTTTTGTCTAAGATTTTCTGTAGTTGGAATATGATATGCGTAGGTGTAGATTATGAGGTCTTGGTCCTTCAGTAAGTCTGTGCCTGTGGGCTGTGATTGACCAGGGCTTTTCAGCTTCCTTACCCCCTTAGGTCAGGCAGAAAGGTTCAAGGGGGCTACAGTTGGATATTTCCGTTCCCCTGAGTCCATGAGGCTCTGTGAAATCGCTTCTTTGGGGGGCAAGGCTTGTTAAAAGCAACAGAGTACTCGGGGTGTGTTCCAAAATGGCTCCTCTTTTCCTTCCCCTGCTGGAAGCATGAGGGGGGTTTTCTCTGGATCCTTACTGTAGAGTCTGGAAGGGCTCCTAGAGGGAACGCTCAGACGTACGAGGGGCCCCGTGGCGTTGCTAACTTTCAAACTTGTCCGCACTGAGCCTCCAGCAAGGTGTCAACCCCGGTACCTTCCCAGGTACTAATTCCTGGGGAGATTTCTGCTCAGATAAGTTGTGATTCTCTGTACCTACCTGTCTAGCTCTCCGAATTTTGGGTCAGCCGGGTTGCCCTGTGACCTCAGTTCTCCGATGGATCTAAGGTGAATCGTTGATTTTCAGTTTGTTCAGCTTTTTGCTTGTTGTGTGAACGAAAGCGACTTCTGGTCCCCTCGCATGCTGGACTGGAGATGGGAAGCCAGAACACAGTGAATGACTTCCTTTTAACCACTTTAGGGTGTTCCCTGGCATATGACAATTATGTAGCAAGTATCTTGCTGATGGAAATTTCAATTGTTTCCAACTCTTTTCCTATTATAAATAATGCTGTTATGAGCATCTTTTTCTATGTCTTTTTGGACACACATGGATGAGTTTCTCCCAGGTAAATACTGGGAAGTGAAATCGCCAAACTGTAATAATTCACATCTGTCTTGGACTTGACTACGGAGTGCCAGACTGCTCTCCAAAATGCTTGTACCCATGTGCACTCTGGAGCAGCAAAGATTTCCTCTCACGAAATCCTCATCAGGGCTTACTTACCATTGTCAGACTTGAACATTTTGTCATCTGATGGGTGTGAAACAATTATTTTGTGGGTTTTGTTTGTATTTTCCTGACCACTAGGGAGGTTCACTCATTGAAGCAAAAATTCCTGAGCCCCTATCTTGTGCAGATCCTGATGTGGGCTTGGCTTGTGGGGGCACCTCCATGAACAAAAACAGACAGAGCTCCTGCCTTCCCTGCCCTCATAGAAGTTTTTGTTCAGGCGTGTGTGTAGAGTGGGGTGAGGATTAGGAATAGAGAAGGGGCGGATTATGATTTTAAATAAACTGGTCAGGTAGGAGGTAAGGGGATTATCGTGCAGATAACTGAAGGAGAGCCACTCAGGCCAGGAACCTGGGAGAGAACAGGAGGCGGTGAGGTCCGAGAGGCGAGGGCAGGGACCGCCAATGCAGTTTCATAGGCCATCGTAAGGACTTTGCTTTTATGTATTTTTTTAAGATTTATTTTTTTTATTTGGGGGGGGCTCGAGCGGGGGGAGGGGCAAGAGAGAGGGAGACAAGCAGACTCCCTGCTGAGCGTGTAGCTTGATGTAGGTCTGGATCCTAGGATCCTGAGATCATGACGCGAGCTGAAACCAAGAGTTGGGCACCTAACCAGCTGAGCCACCCAGGCACCCCTAGGACTTTGCTTTTATTTTGAGCACTGCTGGGAGCCTATGGTGTTCAGGAGCTCACTGAGTATGTCCAGCTCCTGGCCCTCAGAACAAAGCACGATGACACTTTTCGGCTGTCTTAAGGATGTATTAGTCCATGTGACTAGCTCTGGCAGCCGAGTCTTGAGAATTCATTTTGGGAGCATTTAATTACCAGTGATAATCTTCTAGAGCTTTTTGCTCCTCTGCCATGGTGACCAGAAACATTCAAGATAGTGTTCTGAGCTGTAAGCCCAAAATCTCTGATCAGTGATGGTGATGACCAGCTCCCTGCTGCTGCCCGAGGTGGACGCGGCACATGAGAAAGAAACGATCACTATTTTAAATCACCGGGATGTTGGGGTTATTCGCCACCACAACGTAACCTAGGTCATCTCGACTGATACAGAGTCATTGTCAAGTTTTGAGCTGTGCGGCGGCATAATCTAACCTACACTTTTAAAGAATCACTGCTACCATATTGGAAAGAGACTACGTAGAGTGTTGGGCAGTTAAGAGGCTAAGGCCATAATCCAGGCAAGGGATGACAGCGACCTGGACTAGGACCGTAGCGGTGGAGGTGGTGAGAAGCACTCCGCTCATGCACGTTGTTTGAAGGCAGGGCCAACAGGATTTTTCTGATGGATTGAATGTGGATGTGAGAGACTCAAAGGTTTTAATCTGAGCAACTGGAAGGATGGGATTGCTACTGACAGATGGGGGAGACCTTGGGTGGGGCCGGTGTTTAGTTTTGGGTATGTTACATTTAAGATACCTTAGACATCCAAGTGGAGCTGTTGAGCTGGCTGTTGGCTACCTGAATCTGAGGTTCAGGAGGGAGGGCTGGGCTGCAGATGTACACTTGAGAGTGATCAGCAATTGGGTGGTCTTTGAAGCTATGGCAGTGAATGACATTAACAGGGGACTGAGTGTAGGTACAGAAAAGATCAATGACTGAGCCTGGGGGCTCCAACATTCGGAGGCTGGGGAGAAGAGAAGGAGTCATTGAAAGACACTGAGAAAGACTCACTTGTGAGGTGAGGGGAAAGCAGGAGGACGAAGTGTCCTAATGGCCCAGTAGAAAGAGCCTGTCAGGTAAGAGGTGGTCATCAGTTGTATCAAAAGCTCCCGATAGATCAAGAAAGTGGAAGACTGAGAACTGGCTCTTCTTTTTAGCAATGTGGAGCTCACTGGTGACGTCAGTAGGACAAGTTTTAGTGGAAAGGTTGAGTCAAAGTGAGATTAGAGTGGATCGAAAGAGAAGGGTAAAAAATTGGAGATAGCAAGTGTAGACCATTTTTTTGAAGATGTTTTGCTGCAAAAGGGAGTAAAAAATGGAGAAGTAGATCACAGGTAAAGTATAGTCAACAGAAGGCTCAAGGTCAGAGAAAAACATGTTATTTGTATTCCAATAGGAGTGATCCAGCAGATGGTAAAAAAAAATGATGTAGCAAAGAGAGGGGAGAAATGCTGAGTGATATTCATGAGTAATGGGAGGGAAAGGGGTCAAAGCGAAGGGCTAGGCTTCCAAAGGACGGTTGGTGATTCATCTGTAATAGCAGGCAAGAAGCCGGCAGGTGGGATTCAGATGCGGATAGATAGATGTGGGGAGTGAGCAGTCTGAGGACTTTCTCTGCGGATGACGTCAATATCCACGGTGACCTCGGAAAGAAGGGAGGGGATGTTGGAGGTTTGAGGAGAGAGGAATGGATATGAGATTACTGGCTGGAGCACTGGGGGAGAAACGAGCCTGGGTAAGTATGCTATGCTTGCCAAGGGCATGAAGAGTCCACTTGAGGTTTGTGGTCGTGAATTTAAAATGAAACCAGGCAGTGTGATGCCAGACGCATTTGGCTGGGCAGGTGCACGTGCCGAGCGGGCAGCATGTTGGAATTGTCACCAGGGCTGTGGTTTGGCTCAGGGAATATTAGGAAGTAAGGGGGCAAGCTGCTGAGGGTGTGTGCAAGGTAGGGGGTACAGTGCCTGAGCATGGGATGCAAACAGACACGGAGGAGAGAGAGGGCATCGAGGCACTGGGAATATGGTATTAGGACCAACTCAGATTTGTTTTAGGAAGACAAGAATCTGAATTCTTCGCCAACACAGATACACACCATTATGTATTTATGGTCTCATCCCATGTTCTCAGAAAATACTCAAAATTTAAACAATGCCTATAGCTTCTTTGTCTACTTCCTATTGGTCTCTTTTAATCTGCATTAACATTAATATAAACATTATAGGACAAAGAACTTACTTTAAATGAGATCGCAAAAATTGATTTGATAATGTTTCAGTGACTTTAAGTAGTTTCTTTTCTCAAAGTCCTACAACCAACTTCATTCCAAAGTTTTCAAAGATTTACACTTGACAATGGTCAGTGCCGAAGCTCAGATCTGCGAGGTACGCATAGTGGTTCTAAGTGAACTCAATCTTACATTGAGCTAAGCAGTGTCCACAGTCAACCCTGAGGGCTTTACGTGCATTCTGTAATCCCCACCACACCCCTTCGTCCTGATTCAACAAATACGCCTGTCCCTGTGAAGCTTACGTTCTAGCAGGCCCTAACAATAGGTCTCAATCCTCTTTACCAGTGACCGTGAGCACTGAATCCAAGGGCGTGTGGCTATCAACTTTCTCCTAAAATGCAATTAATAATAAACTCTCAATCAAATCACTGTTCTGGCGAAAAAGGCCACTGAGGCTTAGTAGTAATTTTTTGTTCTGCTATATTAATCTGCTAATTAATTAATTTAAGCAGCTTAAAGTGTTAAGGCAAAAGAAATGGGCAAGTCCAAACGCAGCGAGCATGGACGGTTTATACATGTCATCACTTTCGGTTCACAAAGGGGCGGGTCCCCCTGGAGTTGAGGATGCTCACCCCCAATGTGACTCTATTTAGAGACAGAACCTTTAACAGAAATGACAGAGGTAAAGGGAGGTCTCAAGGATGGGGGCCTCATCCAACAGGACTAGTGTCCTTATAAGAAGAGGAATCGACACCAGGGTTGTGCACACACAGAAAAGGCCATGTGAGGACCCAGAGAGAAGACAGCCATCTATAAGCCAAGGGGACAGATCTGAAAAGAAACCAGCCCTGCTGGCACCTTGATCTCAGATCTCCAGCCTCCAAGACTGTGGGAAAATAAGTTGCTGTTGTTAAGCCATCCAGTCTGTGGTATTTTGTATGTGAGCCCTAGCAAATCAATATAAGGACATTGTGTTAGCTAAAATGAGCCAGTCCCAAAAAGGCAAATACTGTTTGATTTCCCTTATATAAAGTTCCTAGAGTGGTCAGATTCATAGCAACAGAAAGTGAAATAGCAGTTGCCAGGGGCTGGGGGAGAGCAAGATGGCAAATTGTTGCTTAATGGCTACGGAGTTTCAATTTTGCAAGATTGCATCTTGCAGGTGGAGGTTGGTTGCACGACATTATGACTATACTGAAAACTACTGAGCTGTGCACTTAAAGACGATTAAGATGAAATTTTATGTTATGTGTGTTTGACCACAATTAACACACACACACACACACACACACACACACACACACACAAGAAGCTGTTAGAAGGATCATCTATGTGTATCGAAACTGCCAAGAATGAAGACAGGAGACTGCACAAAGGTTTGTGTTTACTGGACACAAAGATTCTTCTGCGGCTGATTGTTCTTATCCTTCCCCTACTTTTCTGTTGTGTTATTCGTCTTTCTTGAATAGATTTATAAACTTCTTTGATATGTTTTTATCACTAATCCTGCCACGGTTATGGGAATTTCAATCTTTTCCCCAGTATGTGATTTCCACTTATTTTTTTTTTCTTTAAGATTTTATTTATTTGAGATAGAGAGAGCAAGAGCAGGGGAGCAGAGGGAAAGGGAGAAGCAGGTCCCCTGCTGAGCAGGGAGCCCAATGCGGGGCTCGATCCCAGCACTCTGAGATCATGACCTGAGCCGAAGGCAGACCCTTAACTGACTGAGCCACCCAGGAGCCCCAATTTCCACTTATTTTAATGTAAACGATCATAAGTCTTTGATATTATTTTAGTCAAATATGTCTTTGTCCAGTTTGTGTTTTTTAGGTCTTGTTCAACAACTTCGCACTCATTTTATTCTAAACTTTGTGCAGTTTTGCAATACATCCTGAGTCTTTAACGCCTACTATTTGATTTCTGTATTGGGTTTGGTAGTGCATTTACATGAGTATATTATTAGGGGCCTCTAAAAGAAGTTTAAGATTTATTTTGTTCTATTTGAGAGAGAGAGCGAGAGAGCACGTGCATGAGTGCAAGAGGGAGGCGGGGGGGGGCGGACGGAGAGGAAGAGAGAGAATCTCAAGCAGACTCCATGCTGAGTGTGGAGCCCATCTCCCAACCCCAAGATCATGACCTGAGCCGAAATCAAGAGTCAGACGCCCAGCCAACTGTGCCACCCAGGGGGCCCTGAAGATTACTATTTCAATATGTATTGAAATACTTAATTGCTAAGGTCTGGTTTTACTCAGTTGTTAGTTTTTTTGACACAATCCATTCCAAAGGACACCATCCACGTTAGGCACCTCAAGGATGCTGCTAACACCACTGTTGAAAAGCAGGCTGCCGGGCCGGAGTTCCCGAGGAAGCAGCTCTGAGCCTCGGGGCTTTGCTGCACAGTACGAGGGACACCCTTCACCCCTTCCCTGCTACGTGCACCCACAGGGCTCCCGGGACCAGGACAGGGCTGGGCCTTCAAGGAATGAACTGGGCCAAGTAGGTTTGCCTGTCTCAGGAATTTTAAGTAGGAAACACTGAAGTCCTGAGGTGGTTGACAGAAGCAGCTGTAGCTGATAAGCCACCAGCTTCAGAAACCTAGAGAAGCCACAGGAGGCCACAGGGAAGCCACAGTCATGAAGGAGCTGAGATGGTGAGAAAGCAGACACTGTGAAGAGAAGGGAAGCTACACGGTGAAGGGTGAGGAGGCCGGCAGGCGGGAGGGAGGATGGGGGGCAGTGATAATGTCCTGGGGTCCTGACCTTTGTGTGGCCCCGCTTCTAGTCCCATAGCTCCTGAAGTCACTCAGTTCGGCTTTGCCTGGGCTCCCATCTCCTGTTAGTTGACATGCAGATTGAGTCTGTTTCTTACAATGCAGAGAACAGAGCTGAAATGCTCTTTATAAAAAATAGGCTTTTTCAGAGTAGTTTAAGGTTTGCAGTAAACTTGAGCAGGAAGTGTAGCGTTCCTATATACCCATACCCTTTCCCCCTACTCCAGTCTTCTTTTATTAACAACTTGCATTAGTGTAGTCCATTTGTTTAACTGATGAACCGATATCAATATATTATTTATTAACGAAAGTCCATAGTTTACAGTAGGGTTCGTTCACTTTGTGTTTTATAGATTCTGTGGGGTTTTAGCAAATGCACAATGGTATGAATCCACCCTTATGAAATCATACTGAATAGTTTCACTGCTCTAAAAATCCCCTGTATTCCACCTGTTCAGCCTTGTCTTTCCCCCATCCCTGGCAACTGATCTTTTTACTTTCTATTCTAGAATGTCTTTTCCAGACATAGTTTTGCCTTTTCCAGAATGCTGTATAGTTGAAAGCACACAGTAACCTTTTTCGGATTGGTTTCTTTCACTTAGTAATGCCTGTAGGGTTCCCCTATGCCTTTTTAGGGCTTGATAGCTTAGTTCTTTTTAGGGCTGAATAATATTCCACTGAATGGATGCAACATAGCTTGTTTATCCATTCACCTATTGAAGGATATTTTGGATGCTTTCATGTTAAAATGCTCTTTTTAAGATTAAAGAGAGTAATTATTCTGGAAGTTGGAGTATTAGAAGGAGATATTTGGGGTTCATATTTGAAATTAAGATATTTTCAGTTGGGGATTCTGAGTGGCTCAGTTGGTTAAGCATCTGCCTTCAGCTCAGGTCGTGATCTCAGGGTCCTGGGATCAAGCCCCACATTGGGCTCTCTGCTCAGTAGGGAGTCTGCTTCTCCCTCTCATTCTCCCTCTGTTCTTTCTCTCTCAAATAAAAACATAAAATCTAAAAAAAAAAAAAAAAGATGTCTTAAGTGTTGAATGAAAAGGAGGGAGGCATTGAGTCCCCCAGACATGTCCAACATAGACACTGAAGCTTGAATGGCAGAGGATGAATTTTGTTGTTTCCTCTGGTTTACAGAGTTTCTTGCCTGTTTGCTCTGTTTGTAAATATGCCTTAGATTGAAGAAATGCATTTTGGTGGCAAATAGCACCTGCTTCATCAATGTTTAAGATTAAATTCTGGGGGTACCTGGGTGGCTCAGTTGGTTGAGTGTCCGACTCTTGATTTCAGCTCAGGTCATGGTCTCCGGGTCGTAGGATCAGGCCCCGAGTCAGGCTCTGTGCCCAGCAAGGAGTCTGCTTGTTCCTCTCCCTATGCTCTTCCCCTCACTTGTGCTTTCTCTCTCAAGCAAATAAATAAAATATTTAAAAAAGATTAAACTCTGGATTCCCAAATAAAATGTTAGAATCTGAAATGTATTTCCTATGGAATCTCCCTTCTGAGGGCCCCTTTGTGATCAAGTCCAGTCTTCTTTGTTTACCAGTTAGACAAAATAGGGCTTGTGGATAATTTTTAACTCCCCATTACTCTGCCCTTATTCTCGCTAGAAAACTATATCTTTCCTCCAAGGTAAATCTAAGTAATTTACCAAAGATGCGGAGGAAATGTTTATCTTGAAATGCAGCTTCCCCCAGGGTGGAGTTCGCTGGCTCTCTGGCTCACTCGGTTAACAGTGGACAGCTGTTTATAACAGGAACTGTGGAATAGCACGTCTCAGTGCGATGGCGGGCAGACAAAGGAGGAGGACTGCGAACGATCAAACTTGGAATTGGGCCAGGACAATGAAAATCAGCATCTCCTCCCCTTAATTCTTTCACGAAGCCCTATGAGGCTCTTCAATGACCACATGTGGTCAGAAGTCAGATGTTGGGTTTAGATCTTATCCAGAAGACACCCGTTGCCCCCGGACAGCATGCTGTGGCATTGGCTGGCTAAGCATGACTCAGAGTAGAGCGTCATTCCACTGGATCTGATGCGGTTCAGTGGAGCAGGGTTTCCTTGAGATCTATCTATAGGTGTGCTGGGATACAGACCCGCTTCTACTTTGGTTGAAAGAAAATTCATCAGAGACTGGAGCTGAATGCACAACCTCACCTGCTCCACAGTCGCTCATGTCCACACAAAGGAAAGGGGCTATGAGTTTTGGAAAGCAGTTTCCCTCTTGTACACGTTTGCATGCGTGACACGTGCCTTCTGCAATAAGTACTGTAATCACCCATTTCTCCAGTTCAGTTCAGCGCAGGGATTTTCAAAGGCTCTATCAGGGGTTACTTACTTGGCCTGAGGGAAAAGCCTGGAGAGGGTGCAATTTCGATGTTCAACACATCATGAAGCACAACCCCGCTGTGGGTAAACCCAACTTGCGTGCTGAGCGTGCGCAGACATACCACGGTGTCGGCTCTGCTCTTGCTCAGCCTGAGAAAGTACAATGGGAGGTTGCTGAAGCTCGGACGGGCTGGCGTTTGCGCTGCAGACACTTGGAAGGCCATTTCAAAGAAAATGCCTAGAAACGAGCTTCAGTCTGTTACCAGGCTTGATAAAGCACCCCAGTTTTGCTGAAGGCATTTTAGAGGAAAATAATTTACTTGTTCTAAAGCTCGAGTACTTCTGGTGAATTATGAAGGCTAGTTACCAGCCATATGTTCAAAGAACGTGAATTCTTCTTTTTTAATTATAAAAATTATACATGCTTGATACGAAGAGAAAAAAATCAAACAGAACAGAGTAGAATGAAACCAAAAGTCTGTCTCCTGTTCCCTCCTTATTCTTCATTCCATGCCCGCTGGACTCACTCGAAATGTTTTCTGGTGAATATGTTTTTAGACATCTTTGAAGCATATACAAATTTTGTCCTTATAAAATACAAATAGGGGCCGACTGGCTGGTTCAGGGGGTAGAGCATGTGACTCTTGATCTGGGGGTTTTAAGTTTGAGCCCCATGTTGGGTGTAGGGCCTACTTAACAAAAATACATAAAATTATACTCTGCCTAATTGTTCTGTGACTTGCTCTTTTCATTTAACTCTGAATCCTGATTATCATTCTATATCAATTCAGATTTACCTAATCCTTTTTGAAAGCTATAAAGTATTCCATTGTATGTTTGTACTATATTTAAACAGTCTTTGTTGGTGGATGTTGGCGTTTTTTCCGGGTTTTCACTATTATAAATAATGTTGCAATTATATATGTGTTTGTATATATTTTTGTACATTTATGCAAGATTATTTGTAGAATGGCTTTCTAGAAGTGGAATTTCTGGGTCAAAGGGTATGGATATTTGACCTTTCCATAGGTGGTTGCCAAATTGTGTTCTAAAAGAGGGACTGATTACATTTTTACAAACAGTGCATCAGAGTACTTGTTTTCCCACATCCTCATCAATACTGGGTATTATGAAGTTAAAAATTTCCCCTAATCTGAGAGATGATTTTAATTTGCATTTATTTTATTATGATTGAATCATGTTTATTGAACATATTTCTCTGTGAATTTTTCGTTCATATTTTTTTCCATTTTTCTGATTTAAAAAAAAAATAAATCTGTAAGAGCTCTTTGTATTAAAGAAATTAGTACTTTAGGGGTGCCTGGGTGGCTCAGTCAGTTAGCACCTGCCTAAGGCTCAGATCATGATCCTGGAGTCCTGAGTTTCCTGCTCAGCGGAAAATCTGCTTCTCCCTCTCCCCCTCACCCTGCTCTTGTGCTCTCTCTCACTCTCTCTCTCAAATAAACAAATAAAATATATAAAATAAAAAATATAAAATAATAAAATAAAAAAGATTTTATTTTTTTAAAGATTTTATTTATTTATTTGAGAGACAGAGAGAGAGAGAGAGCGCCAGAGAGTGCAAGTAGGTATAGTGGCAGGCAGAGGGAAAGGAGAAGCAGGGATCCCAGGACCTGGGATCATGACCTGAGCCAAAGGCAGACGCCCAACAGACTGAGCCACCCGCGCACCCTAATAAATAAAATCTTTAAAAAAAATAAAATCTTTAAAGAAAAAAGGAAGTTAGTACTTTATTATAGGTGTTGTTTATTTCTTGCATTGTTGTGGGTTTTTTTGTGCTTTATAGAAATGTAAAATATGCATACATAAAATTTATTGGTGTTTTTCCTTTATGGTTTCTGGGTTTCCTGTCATGCTTAGAAAAACTTCTTCAATCCATGATTTGAAAAAAATTCTGGTATTCCTCTAATCACTTTCATGATTTCATTAAAATAATCATAAAATATCTGACATATACAAAAGAATAAACATAACCTATATGTGGGTTACAGAGGACAGTAATAAAATAAACTCCTAAACTCACCCTAACAAATAGTGGTTCAATGGGTCTTACAGAATCCTGTAGACCACGGTGAGGTTTCTGTAATTTTAAAAAAGATTTGTTTATTTATTTGAGAGAGAGAAAGAGACAGCTGGGAGATGGGAAGAGGAGAGGGAAAGGAAGAGAGAATCTCAGACTCCCTGCTGAGTGTGAAGCTCAATGAGGGTTTGATCTCATCACACTGAGACCATGAAATCAAGAGCTGGATGCTTAACTGACGGAGCCACCCAGGCACCCCACTGCCTTTTTTTTTTTTTTTTAAGTTATCTCTACACCCAACATGGGACTTGAACTCATGACCTTGAGATCAAGAGTTGCATGCTCTACCAACTGAGCCAGCCAGGGGTCCTTCAGTGGTTTCATTTTTTACATTTAAAAAATATCCATCTAGGGGCGCCTGGGTGGCTCAGTCGTTAAGTGTCTGCCTTCGGCTCAGGTCATGACCCCAGGGTCCTGGGATAGAGCCCTGCGTGGGCTCCCTGCTCGGCGGGAAGCCTGCTTCTCCCTCTCCCACTCCCCCTGTTTGTGTTTCCTCTCTCGCTGTCTCTCTCTGTCAAATAAATAAAGTCTTTAAAAAAATCCACCTATAATTTTGGGGGGGAGGGATTTAGAATAAAATAAATCTAGTTAAATAATTTTTTTCTTGAAGATTTATTTATTTGAGAGAGTGTGTGAGAGAGAGAGGGAGAAAGCAGGAGGAGGGGCACAGGGAGAGGGAGAAAGAGAATCTTAAGCAGGTTGCACTTCCAGTGCAGAGCTTGATCTCACAACCCTGAGAGCACGACCTGAGCTGAAATCAAGTATCGGACAACTAATCACCCAGGTGTCCCTAAAGAATTTTTTTTCCTGCATTTTTTCCCCTATATAGTTATCTGGTAGTCCCAACATCATTTATTAAAAAATTCCTCTTTCTCCTGCTTCTTTTAGATAGCGGTACTATGTCCCTGATGTGACCTCTGTATACAAAATGAAATCACTTCTACCTGTAGTAAGACACATAAAATAATTAACAAAAGTCCTTCTTGATATTTTCAAATTCGATAACCAAAGTAATCCCCATTTTCTAAAGCTTGCTGAAAAGAGAATAAGGAAATTCTTTCTAATTTCATAGTGGGGAAAAAAACCCACTAGATATTTGACCTCTTTCACCTTGACCAAGTTATTTAACTTCTCCAAGGCCCAGTTTCTTGACCTTTATGATGGAGATAATGATATACCTCATGGGCTGTTGTCAGGACTAAGTGGACCAAGGAATATAACACGCTTCGCATGCACTTGGGATGTGGTAAGCTTTCAGTCAATGGTTTAATAGTTGTCTTTATTAAGACATATTGTTATTACATTACCAGCCTCTCAGGAAGGCCGTTCTCTCCAGCTTTATGGCTGGGCCACAATTCTTGCATGGGATTGTTGTAGTTAAAGAGATCTAGTTTGCTAATTTTATGGCACAATACAATAATATTATGCTTTGTAACAATGGGAAATCTTGAGACTTCTAAATCTACATTTTATTTTGAAGTAGGCTCTACGTGCCCCACGTGGGGCTTGAACTCCGGACTGGGAGATCAAGAGTCACATGCTCTTCCAACAGAGTCAGCCAGGCACCCTTTAATCTACTTTTTTTTTTTTTTTTTTTTTTTTTTTTTAGAGAGGGAGGGGAGGAGGCTTAGAAGGAGAGGGAGAGAGGGAATCTCAAGCAGACCGTCTGCTGAGTGCAAAGCCCGTTGTGCAGGTCGATCCCACAACTCTGAGATCATGACCGGAGCTGAAATCAAAAGCCAGATGCTCAACCAACTGAGCTGGCCAAGCACCCCAAATCTATATTTTTATAGATAAATGAATGTGATGGCAAGCCCTAATACTAGAATAAGTGTAGTTTGCTGATCTTGAGAGCCTTTCTCCTCCCTGCTCACTGGTAGTGTAGGATCCACAGGCACCTACTGAAAAACTGTTGTCCATTTGCCCACCATAGGGCTGAACCTTTATTAGAAAGACTGTTCTTGTAAGTGTAGATTGTGATGGACACTGAAGCCATCTAATACACTTTACTCCTCATTATTTCCAAACTGATGTTGAATAGTTCCATCATACCTAGGATGTCCAGAGCCGTTTACTGAATTTATTATGTTGTAAAATTCAGTTCTCACATTATTAGATATATAATGAGGTATTAACTACTTTTCCCATTTCATAGCTGAAGGAGTTGCAGCAAGGGAGGGTTTTTCTTGCTAAAAGTTACTCAGAAAGGTAATGGCAAGGACCCATTTTTTTTTAGATCTCTTGGGTCATAGTCCAATGATATCTGCTAGTCCAAATTATTCTTAAAAGAAACTGCTGGATGTGGAAATTATAATCTGAATAGATATTCCAAAGAGAAAATTATCACTTTATTTGAACTAGATGAGTGAATTATTTTGCGCTGTGTTCTATCCCTTAATTATTCTATTATATACAGATCTGAACTCCTTCAGGGAGAGTGTATGGTGTAAGGACACCAATAAGCATTTACAGTATATTAACAAACCAACAATAGGTTGATGATTCGCCCTGGATTCATGCCAGGGTGTGTGAAAGAACTCAATAAACATGATATGCATTTCAAAAACTGCTAGTCATAATTAAAATTTCCAAACCCCTCATTCCTATAAATTATATTAAATAGAATATGAGCATTTGGCCTGCCCCTCACTCCCCTTACAGCACCGTCGACCCTGTGATTACCAGCCTTTTGGGAAGTGGGACAGAATACTAGGTTTCTCAAAGGAAAAGGGTGATATTTGGATTTTTAAAAAAGACTTTATTTTTCAAACTTACGGCATAGAGTTGTGCGCACTGCTCTCTCCCTAACATTCCTTCTGCGACTGGGGTTCTAGTCCCTTCTTTATTCCTTGATGAGACTTTCCAGGCTTTTCCTCTTTATTATATTCTTTTCAAACACGCAGCGCGACCTGCGAATTTCGTTTTTCTCTTTCTTAATCTTCCGCTATAGACTTGTTTTGAAAACGTTCATTCTCATCAGAATTTCGAGAGTCCTTAAGCGAATCGTTGGCACCCACTCCGTGTCCCCCCTCCCAGGAATATGAGTCCGCGTCTGAAGTGGTTGAAAAGGCAAATTGTGACCCTGGTAATAGCAAGAGCAGCGGGACTCGGGCCAATCGCGCCCGTGGGACCAGACCGCAGAGCGCCGCCACCCCGGCTCCGCACAAAGACGCGCCCCGGTGGGGGGCCCAGCCCACCGCCCGCCGCCGCCCGGAGCGCGCGCTAGAGCCCGGACCGCGGCGTCGGCACAACCCGGCCGCTCCCCTCCTTCTCTCCTGCTCTTTTTATTAGAAAGAAAAAAAAGAGAGAGGGACAGAGAGAGAATGAGAGAGCGCAAGAAGTCCCGCCCCTCCGCCCGCCCTCCGCCTCCCATTGGCCCAACTTCCGCGCGCGTCACCACGGGAGGCGCCAATGACGAGGCGCGATACTGCGAGGTGGGCCGGACCCGAGCGCGGAGTGGGCGGTGGGTCGGTGCAGCAGCCCCGCCGCGGCTCGGCCACCATCGCCGAGGCGCCGCTGCTCCCACAGACGCTCGCGAGCCGCCCCCCGCGCTCCCAGCCTCCTCTTCCTCCCGCACGCCCGAGACGCTCGCCTGCCTTGGGTCTCGCCCCCGCCTCCGCCTGCCCCGTGCTCTCCCCTCGCTCGCCTCCCACATTGTCTCTGCCTCATTTTCTTTCCTAGTTGAGGAAAAAAAAATCACCATCATCCTCAGGGAGCCCCTCGCCCTCAGAAAAACAAAACCAGACATGATCCTGGGCTCCCGCTCCTGAAGGACTGGCCGAGCGAGGAGCAGGGAGCTAGTGGAGACCGCCCCAGAGGTCACGGGAGGGAAGCCCCCGCAGCCCCCGGCCCTGTCCCCGCGGCCGGCCCCTCCTCGGCCCGAGCCCGGCGGTCCCCAGCCCCGCGGGCCTCCCGCCCCGTCCCCCACTTTCCCGGAGCCGGACGAACACACCTCCATTGATGGTGTAGCGCATTCGGGGAAGGTAAGTCTCCAACTTGCCGGCGCGTGGCAGCTGCCTTCTCTCCCGGCCCCTAGTCTTGGGCACGGGCGTGGGGCGGCAGGGGGTCGGCGTGGACTCCTCGGTCAGCCGGGAGCCAGGAAGGGGAGGCCGGCGTGAGAGCCGCGCGCCTCCGCGGGGGACGGGAATAAAGGGCCGGGGACTTCTTCGGCCCTGCCCGGGCCAGGTAACTGTCCCACTCGCCTTTCGACTCCTGTTCTTTCTTTGCTGCTTATTCATGCTCTTGTTTGACTTGTCTGAGGTTAAACTGTTTCATGTGACTAAATTATTGGTTGAACTGGGGGTTGGGGTTGGGGGGGAAGGAAAAGGAAGTCAGGGACCCAAACTGTAAATTTCTTGAATGTTTGTGGATTTGGGGGTCTTGGGGGAGGACTTTTATTAAAGTATTATTTTCACATTAAGGAAAGATTCCTTCTTTGTGTTCTACATCTCCAGTTCTCTGCTCTGTGTGATCACTAAATTATGAAACCCCAAATCACTTGCAGCAGAATAAAATTCTTACTACCATGTTTGAGTTCTGCTCTCTGAAAGAGAGTGGCTTCTAGTTTTATTTATTTATTTTTTAAGGTTTTGGAAAGAAGAGAGGTAGTGTTACATAGATTGTGTGTGTGTGTGTGTGTGTGTGTGTGTGTGTGTGTGTTGGGAGGGGGAAAGTATTGCAGGTTTCCTTTGAAACTGGTTGCTTGAGAAGTTGTTGAAAGGAAAACAAAATGATTCATTGTTGAATTGTCATTTTCCTGTGCCTCTTTTCCAAGGTTTGCTTACAATTTTTCTGGATTACAGACTTCAAACATTGATTTAAGCAAAATGTGTCCTTGAGAAACTGGGTGCTTTAAATGTTTCAGTATGTGTTGCTATTTTAAGGGACATTTAGAAAGTAGTTTTGTATGAATCCTGAAATAGCTTTCCCCAAAGCAAATTTTTTAAACACAAAAAAGATAACTAGTAAAAGGGAAACTTGGTGAATTACAAAACAAACATTTTGATGTGACACAAATTAATGCATCCTATGTTTAGATATGAAACAGTTTTGGTAATTGCTTTCCATTTAAAGAGAGACCTTTTTGTCTGATGTACACTGGTTTCTTTAGTCTCAGTCTGTTGGGGGAGGGGAGAGAGGATGGATCTATACAATAATAAAATCATCTTTGGGTAGCTATTTCCTTCCATGGATTTGCTTGCTGAGTTAATTCCACTGTAAATTATAAACCAGTTTTGATTTTGATGGCCTGGATGGAAAGCTGGCTTCCAGCTCTCCCTGTTGTTGTTGAGGTCGAAGGGAAAAGAGACAGAGGCAGGCAGACACACACACACACACACACACACACACACACAATACCAGGCTGAGGGCTCATTGTTCTTCCATACACACATTCATTCTCTCTCTCCCATATTTGGGACTAGGTTTGCACAGATAAACACAGCTCTTTTTTGGGAGAGAGGAGAGAAGATGGGGGAAGGGTGGACGCTTTTCTTTTTCAGCTTTCTTTCACCCATCTCATGTCTGGCCTTCTTTTTGCAACCTTCTAAGAGGCAGAAGAGTATATCGGAAACTAAAGGACACTCAAAAACATGTTCAGAGACTCCTCTTCTCCACCTCCCTTCTTTCCTTTGCAGCCCTAGTTTCTGCTGCCCTTTCTTTTTTGTGTATGTAAAGATAAAATCCCTCTTTATGTGTCGTGGCCTTATAGTTAGCTTTCCTATTCCTCATTGCCCCTGACTTTGTTGGGGACCGTGATTTGTTCAGTTGACTCTTATTGTAGTGAATGTGACCAGGGTCTTTTCTAGGTAGAAGTAGATTGTCTCAATTAAGATGATAAAAATCGTATTTGAGGTTAATATTTAGCAAAGAGTGTCTGTGTGTTTTGACATTTTAGTGGTCTGATGGTTGATACTCCAGTATGCTGGCTATTGAGATGTCATTTTTTGTTTTGTTTTGTAAGTAGGGGTTCTAAAGAAAGATCTGGTTTTCTCTTTTGGGGGCTGGTGTAGAGGCTACTTGAATACTGGACAGGGAATAGGCTGACAGAGTCCACCTGGGTTAAACCCAGCTCTGGGCCAAGGATGGAGATTGGTGTGAATACTGTGGGTTGCAGAATAGCACCTTCTACTGGTTAATTGCTTTGAGGGATCCTGATGAAGAGGATGGGGGAGGGGATTAACGGCTGCGGCCTAATGATTTTCTTTTGAACGCAGTTGTAGTGCCTTCCTGCAAATGCCACTTCCCTGAGCTGCTAATGCAGATGTCCTTTGACTGGCACGGATGCATCGAGGCTTTTTACATTACTGGCTGTGTCTTGATATTAATTTGTTCTATTACCAGAAGTATTTACACATAGTGACTTCCAAAGACTCTTTTGAATTGATACTCTTCTTTTATGAGAAACATAGTTTGTCTTGAAATACTAAACAAAATAAAGGGATTTATTTGTGTTCTTGGTGTTGGAAACCGTATATACACTAGCAGTCTTTAAAAAGTTTTCAGTATCATTAGTAAAAAGTCAAATAGACCTACCCTATAGAAAAGAAAAATCCTAGCCCTGAACCCAAGGGTTTTCTTCTGGGATTTCATGGGGGTGGGGGGAGGTGGGGGGGGAAGGAACTCACTAAAATCAGTAATTTTGCAGCTGTTAGTAGTGTTGTGTTGCAGTAGTGTTGTTTTCAATTGTCATGTAAACAAATGAAATTAAGTCTGATAGGACGACTTATTCTATGGATTAGATTAAAAAAAAACACAGAGGCAAGAGAAAATGTGAAATGAATGTGTACACAGATTGACACAGAAGGCCAAATTCCTGCTCAAAGACTTCTAATCCAAAGTGTAGTTTCAGAGATAATCTTTGATAAATGCCTGGAAGGTTTTTTATCACACATTCTACCCCATCTCTATTGTTTTAATGGAGTGAACTGTTGGAGAGGTTTGCAGAGGCAAGGGGGACTCAGCATAGAATAAACACCTTCTGTTTCAGACTGCCTACTCTAAGGAATGTGATTTGTGATTCACTTTGCTTTCCCAAAACTTGGAGTGTAACCCCTAAAGTTGTGTACCTTTACAATGAAATGCGAACAGTTAAAATGTATTATTTATTCAGTAGGAATAGAGTCTAGGAATTTCAGTCCAGTATATTCTCTGCCAGTGTTTTGTTGCAAGGTAACTAGAGTAACTGAGAACCGGTTCACAACAAAAAAAGGTAATCCAAATCAAGAAATAAATGTACCAGTTAGTTTTTCAACTTTCACTGAGTGGTCAGCAAAAGGTTTTTAAAAAGTAGGACAGAGTCACTGTCAGGTCCTGCAACAATTATATGTACTGTTGAACAAAAATGTGCCAGGTGCTGTAAACACACACACACACACACACACACACACACACACACAAGAATATGACCTGTGCCCTTTTAAAACCAGTGTATGTTGAATATTATTCTGGATTTAGTAAGTACCCATTACTTTTAAAATTAGTTTTGAATCTTTAACATCTTGTTCAAATCCCAGTAATCAAAAAAACATTTAAGTAGTAAAATAAGTTGTATATACTGAGTTCTTCTGGGAATTCTGTGCTTTCTGACTAACTGCTTTTGGCAGCTTGTTTTGCAGTAGATTTAAAGGTTAAGATAGCAGAAAATTCAGATGTTTAGAGTCATTAGTGTAACATAGCTGTGAACTTCATTACACACACACACAAACCCCGAAACAATACACTTATTGTTTTACATAATCACTCTGATAACACTGTGCTCTAGCTGGTCATAGTTTTTCAACAACTAGGAATTCCTCTTGAATCATGTTTAAGTGATTGTTAGTAGTAGTATCTTCGTAGTTATTCCAAATTTGTAGCTTGGCTTGTCCTGTTTTTTTTTTTTTAAAGATTTTATTTATTTATTTGACAGAGATAGGGACAGCCAGTGACAGAGGGAACACAATCAGGGGGAGTGGGAGAGGAAGAAGCAGGCTCATAGCGGAGGAGCCTGATGTGGGGCTCGATCCCAGAACGCCGGGATCACGCCCTGAGCCGAAGGCAGACGCCCAACCGCTGTGCCACCCAGGCGCCCAGGCTTGTCCTGTTTTAAGTGTGATTTTGGTGAGCCTGTTGGCTTGTGCTTGGTTTCTTTCTTTCTTTTTTTTTTTTTAAAGATTTTATTTATTTATTTGACAGAGACAGCGAGAGAGGGAACACAAACACGGGGAGTGTGAGAGGGAGAAGCAGGCTTCCTGCCAAGCAGGGAGCCCGATGTGGGGCTTGATCCCAGGACCCTGGGATCATGACCTGAGCCGAAGGCAGACGCCTAATGGCTGAGCCACCCAGGCACCCCTGGGCTTGGTTTCTTGTCTAACAGTTCTGATGTTTTTTAAAATAATGAGGAAAAATGAACACTTATTTGTTAAAAAATGGTTAAGATTGCTTAAGCCATTTTAATGAATATTTGACTACAAATAACTCAAACATGCTCAAATCCTAAATATATTTACTAGAATGAGGTTTTGGTTGGAATTGTGATTTGTATAATTAACTTGTTCGTGTGCCAAGTAATGTAAGATATGCCATGTGTCTGTATTTTAGGTACCTAGGTCAGATAGGACTGCTAATATAAGAGGTTTTTTTGGCAAAGTGACCTGTTTGTGTCAGTGTAAAATTGTTTGCATTTGGTAAAACTTGCCAGTGTATCAGCAACCATAAGCAATATGTTTAATTGTGAAATATTTCCTTATATGGTTACGTTACAAAATGATATGACCTCTAATTCATAGACCACTTGGTATTTGAGGAATCCTCACAGCCTATTTGTCCTGGGCTTTTGCATCAGAAGTTGAAGTTACAGGCCATGCCCTAATTTAAAACAAGTTATACATATGATTTGTAAAGGTTTGGTTAGGCTTATTTGGTTGCAAGGAACAGAAAGTCTTCAAGTCATTTCACATATTGGAGAAAAGAGGAACAGAAATGGAACCTAGAGAGGCCTCACAGAACAAGAACCCCAGGTTCTGACGGGCCTCATGGATGCTGGAATACTGTTTGGGATAAGGATCCTGCTCAGCTATAGTGACTGGATTACCTTGTTGCCTCCTCAGCAGGAA
>NW_024425786.1:6236063-6263841 GCF_017311325.1 Ursus maritimus | reverse complement strand
GGTTTGTTGAGACATACCATGGTGCCAGGGCTGTGTATGGTTGCGCAGGCTTTGTGTAGCATAAGGACACCACTCCAGAGGGGACAATGTTGACATTATGGGCCTGGACTAACCTGAAAGAGAGCTTGTGAGCAAGCCTGGCCATGCAGCATCTCTAGACAGTGTCTTAGAGCAGCAGGGGAGAGCCCCTCCTGCAAAAACCCATTCATTGTAGCACACATGGCCACACACATAATCAGCAGAGCGTGCATGTACACATTCATTGACCCTTGTACATGTTCACCGGGCTCCCAGAGGTCTGATTCCTGACCCCCTTACTTCTGGAGGTGGGGAGCAGAGTTAGTGGACTGGTGGTGGCACTTAATGTATGTGGGGTGAATAAATTTGGGGGGAGTGAGCAGGTGAGAATGTGGGCAAGTGTCTGCATGTATGAATTCAGAGCAGCTGCCTGGGAACACTCTGGAAACCTTTCCCTCCCTGGGCAGAACCTGGTTGCACTGGGGAGATGTATCCATGCTACAACAATTTTGCTTGATTCCTAATGAGAAGCAAAGGCTGACCACTGATTTAAAATGATGTTTGTTGGGGCGCCTGGGTCGCTCATTTGTTGTGTCTGCCTTCGGCTCAGGTCGTGATCCCAGGGTCCTAGGATTGAGCCCCGCATCAGGTTCGCTGCTCAGGGGGAAGCCTGCTTCTCCCTCTCCCACTCTCCCTGCTGGTGTTCCCTCTCTTGCTGTGTCTCTCTCTGTCAAATAAATAAATAAAATCTTAAAAAAAAAAAAAGATGTTTGTTATATGAAGACATTATTCAGGTGAATTTAAACCGGATGCTCCTTTTTAAACCTAGTACCTGTGTTCCTCTACCCTTCATTCCTCTTTCCCTCCCCTCTTCTTTCCTTATGAGTGGGTCACTTAAGTGACTGAAGGGTTATCATCAATTTGCGATCCCGCTCTCTCAGGTTGGGTCACCACGTAAAGTTGTTCAGATTGGATAGTATTATACTAACTTAAATATTTTTTACTGAAGGCGGGTATTCTTCTGCACAAGACACTGAACAGGCATGGATGGCCCACCCAGTCCTCTACTATTCACTCAGCTGTTTTATCTCTGGTTTCTTTGTGTCTTTATGCCTCTGTTTCCGCTTCTGCTCCTACTTCCTTTACTAAGGACTTGTTGTATATTTAATTAACATTTCCCAAGAGAGAAGATCTGCTAGGACTATTGGTTAAGGGTTTGGAGTCAG
Organism: Ursus maritimus; assembly: GCF_017311325.1. Lineage (NCBI taxonomy): Eukaryota > Metazoa > Chordata > Mammalia > Carnivora > Ursidae > Ursus > Ursus maritimus. The sequence goes on along the minus strand of NW_024425786.1, from coordinate 6,262,597 downwards.
ACCACTTCTTAAGCTATCTACCAGCCTCCCAGATGGCAGGGTGCTCACCTGTTCAAGCCAGATCTCATTGAGGTACACAGTAGAAGCTATGGGAATGGGAGGCATTCTGAGCCATGGCCTATGGGAGGGGATTTTTTTTTCTGCTGTTATATCCTGTCATGTTTTTCCCATCTTTATTTTTCCTGACATCTGGTATGGCTGTTGTTGCTTTTGATAGCTTACCCATCAGTTTATTTTGCTTTAAGAAACTACATTGTCATAAATGGTAGTCAGTTAAGATTGCTTTTTTAGGTGAGATCATATTATTACATCTGTCTTGTATTTTTCCTGGGAATCTACCTATGTGGTCTACCTTCCTGCCTACCAAGTCCTTGTTTCCCAAACTATATTCATGGCATACTAATATGCTACAAATATTTTAAGTGTTTTGAGGTCAAGTAAATTTATGTTTATTATTATTTTTTATTCTTTTTTTTAAAGATTGAATTTATTTATTTGTCAGAGAGAGAGAGAGAACACAAGCAGGGGGAACGGCAAAGGGAGAAGCAGGCTCCCCACTGGGCAAGGAGCCTGACCTGGGACTCGATCCTAGGACCCTGGGATCATGACCTGAGCTGAAGGCAGACGCTTAACAGACTGAGCCACCCAGGTGTCCCTATTTTTTATTCTTTATTTAAATTCATGTTAGTTAGCATATACTGTATTATTAGTTTCAGGGATAGAATTTAGTGATTCATCATTTGCATATAACACCCAGTGCTCATTAACTCCAGTGCCCTCCTTAATGCTTATCACCCAGTTACCCATTCCCCCCACCCTCAAGTAAATTTACAATGTGCATTAACACCTTAAAGGCTCAGAAACATCGTGTAGTTTACAGAAGGGTTTGTTTGTTTGGGTTGTTGTTTATTTTGTTTTTTTCCTTCCCCAACGAGTACGTTTGGCCTTCTTATGGGAACTAATATTCTATAGAACAGTTTGAGAAACACATGTAAAATTAATCGTTCTTAGTCAAGTGGCTTGTACTTTTTCCTGAATAATGAAGTAAGTTCTGGTGTTACTATCACAGCACTTTGCTGCTCTGTACTGTTTTTCTTCAAGCAAGCTTTGCACTCCAGTACTTCCAGGGGTACAAAATGACTGCCTTTTCCACCTTATACCTATGTCATTCTGGAGGGTGTGTGTGTGTGTGTGTGTGTGTTTTAAGTAATTACCCAGCGTGTGGGGCGCCTGGGTGGCACAGCGGTTAAGCGTCTGCCTTCGGCTCAGGGCGTGATCCTGGCGTTCCGGGATCGAGTCCCACATCAGGCTCCTCCGCTGGGAGCCTGCTTCTTCCTCTCCCACTCCCCCTGCTTGTGTTCCCTCTCTCGCTGGCTCTCTGTCTCTGTCTAATAAATAAATAAATAAAATCTTAAAAAAAAAAAAAAGTAATCACCCAGCGTGGAGCTCAAACTCATGACCCCGAGATCGAGAGTCACATGCTCTACTGACTGATCTAGCCAGTGGCCCCATGGCTCCATTCTGGAGTTATTTTTGGTTGTTATAGCTATAATCCCTCATTCTATCTTTAAATCAGATCAGTCAAATCAATATTTTCTTTTTACCCCACTCCACTAGCTGTGCTCTTATTCAAGATGTAATCACTTCAGTTTTGGACATCTGCAGTGTATAAGCACTGGCAAGAATCAACAAATATTTAAAAAACCCCTCAAGTCCTTGACTGTAGTTCATTGAGGTAAGCCTTGCAGGCATGTAAAGATGAAGAGAACAGCCTTCTAGAAATTACTGTCTGTACTGGCCATCTATATACACATAATTGTTAGAAGATAAACATAGGTGTTTTAGAGACACAGAGTGCCATGGGGTTGTATTAGCGATGTATTGCTGCATAAAAAAATTACCTCAAGACTTGGTGACAACACAGTAAATATTTGTTATCTTACAGTTTCTGTGGTCATTCATTCGGGAGTGGCTAGCCTTGAGTGGTTCTGGCTTTAGGTCTCATGAGGTTGCAGTCAAAATGTCAGCTGTGTTGCAGTCATCTGAAGGCTTGACTGGGGCTGGAAGCTCTGCTTTCACATGGCTCACTCAGTTGGCTGTGGGCGGAAGGCCTCTGCAGGAAGCTTCAGTTGCTCTCTGTGTGGTTACCTGAGTGACCTCATGATGTGGCATTTGGCTTCCTCCAGAAGGTGTGATGAAAGAGGAAGCAAGGGGGAATCCTCAATGCCTTTTCTTTCTTTTTTAAAGTAAAAAAACAAAATAGAACAAAACTTATTTATGTATTTATTTATTTATTTGTGTGGGGGGAGCAAGCAAGCATATGCATGAGTTGAGGGAGAGCCAGAGGGAGAGGGAGAGAGAATCTGGAACTGACTCCCCACTGAGCATGGAGCCTAATGCGATGGCAGGGCTTGATTCCACAACCTGAGATCATGACCTGAGCCGAGATCAAGAGTCAGATGCTCAACTGACTGAGACACTCAGGTGCCCCCTCAGTGCCTTTTCTGACCTAGTCCCAGAAGTTACACACCATCATCTCTATTGTATTTTATTCCTTAAAGTCAAGTCACTAAGTCCAGTCCATGGGCAAAGGGAAGGAAGTGAAGGTCTACCTCTTGAAGGAGGAATATAAAAAAGTTTGTAGATTTATTTTATTTTATTTTATTTATTTTTTTAAAGATTTTATTTATTTATTTGACAGAGACAGCCAGCGAGAGAGGGAACACAAGCAGGGGCAGTGGGAGACGAAGAAGCAGGCTCCTACTGGAGGAGCCTGACGTGGGGCTCGATCCCAGAACGCTGGGATCACGCCCTGAGCCAAAGGCAGACACTTAACAACTGAGCCACCCAGGCGTCCCTGTAGATTTATTTATTTATTTATTTTATTATTTATTCGACAGAGACAGAAACAGCCAGAGAGAGAGGGAACACAAGCAGGGGGAGTGGGAGAGGAAGAAGCAGGCTCATAGCAGAGAAGCCTGATGTGGGGCTCGATCCCGGAACGCTGGGATCACGCCCTGAGCCGAAGGCAGACGCTTAACCACGGTGCCACCCAGGCGCCCCCCCTGTAGATTTATTTTAAAACCACTACAAGGGGGCATGTGGGTGGCTCAGTCGGTTAAGTGGCTGCCTTCAGCTCAGATCATGATCTCAGAGTACTGGGATCGAGTCCTGTGTTGGGCTCCTTGCTCAGCGGGGAGTCTGCTTCTCCCTCTTCCTCTGCCTCTCCCCGCTTGTTCTCTCTCTCAAATAAATAAATAAAATCTTAAACACCCCCCCCCAAACCACTACAGGAGTTCAAAGGAGAGAAATATAGAAGACTTAAAAAATGTTTTCCCTTTTGTTTAGTTATCCTCAAGTAATGCTTTACTTTGACTAGAATTAATTGCTGATTCTTAGGAGAGAGTGGCATGACCATAACCTCATGTTATTCATCTTCTCCTTCTGCCTTTGTTCAGGGATCATTTATTCTCTACCTTCTTCCTGTTGTTCTTACATCAGATTTAATCTCTCTCTCTCTTTTTTAAAAGATTTATTTACCTATTTGAGTGGGGGGAGGGGCAGAGAGAAGGGGAGAGAAATCCCCAAGCAGACTCCCTGGTGAGCACGGAGCTCAATTCCCAGCTAGAGCCCAGGATCCTGAGATCATGACCTGAGCTCAAATCAAGAGTCGGATGCTTAGCCAATTGAGCCACCCAGGCATCCCAGATTTAATCTCTTTCAATTAAAACTATGCTTAGGATACCTGCCTTTTTTTTTTTTTTTGTTTGGCCACTCTGATTTCCTACTAATTAAGTACCTTTTCTCTTTTCTTCAGTTCCTTTACCTTCCCATTTATTTTATCATTTCTTTTTTTAATTTTTGGGGGGGGGGTCTATTGAGGCAGTTTTTTTGCACATATGCATTACATCCTGAGAAAAAGAATCCTGGGATTTTTGCCCCCGTGTATTTTTGTCTTGCTTCTTCATGGTCCATGATGCCAGCTGAGGTTGTTAGTACAATGAATAAAACTGGTGGGACGGGAATAGGTTATTATGCCATCTTTCTAGATCTTTGAGTTGCACATCAGATCTGGGGCTGACCACTCCACATGTGTTTAACCTGCCTATGAGGTTCACAACAATTTTCCCAGCTTTGTGAACATCAGTTATTTCAAATTGACCAATGTAACCATGCTTCATCATCACAGTTAGAAACTGGACAATGACTTTGGAGCCCGGCCTAGTAAGCACTTGGCATTTGCCTCTCTTTTTGGCATTGGGGATGCTCTTGAGATCATCAGCCAGGACATTCATGTGCACTATTACAACAGCATTGAAAGATGGTGAAAAGACACTCATATTTGGTGTTAATGTTTATTTCTTCCATTTATATCTTAATGTTATTTTTAAAAAAGATTTTATTTATTTGTCAGAGAGAAAGAGAGAGAGAGCGCGCACACAAATGGGGGGTGTAAGGCAGAGGGAGAAGCAGGCTCCCTGCTGAGCAAGGAGCCCAGTGCGGGTCTCAATCCCAGGACCCTGGGATCATGACCTGAGCTGAAGGCAGATGCTAAACCGACGGAGCCACCCAGGTGTCCCTATATCTTAATGTTAAATCATGTTCTTTCTATTAGATTGTAAACCTGTGGAAGTCAGAAAGTTTTCCTTTAACTACATCAGTATATATGCTTACGTGTGGAATTAAATGTATTCTAAAAGACATATTTCATTATATCTAAGATGGGGTCAGTAGTAAGATGCGCCATTATTTTATGTACTGCTAAGAATGAAAGAACTGCTAACAATTTAACTGTGTAAGACCTGTCTCAGTTCTCATGCTGTACAAATGTAAACATCGGGCGTCTTAAAATCACTGAAAGGTGATCATGTATTTAGGCCATCTTTCTTTTCATAGGTTTGTACCCTGGGAAGCATTCCTGAAGGTAGATCTTTTTTTTTTTTTTTTTTTTTAAGATTTTATTTATTTATTTGACAGAGATAGAGACAGCCAGCGAGAGAGGGAACACAAGCAAGGGGAGTGGGAGAGGAAGAAGCAGGCTCACAGCGGAGGAGCCTGATGTGGGGCTCAATCCCATAACGCCGGGATCACGCCCTGAGCCGAAGGCAGACGCTTAACCGCTGTGCCACCCAGGCGCCCCCCCTGAAGGTAGATCTTAAAGCAGATTATTTTCTCTCATAGGAACAGTGCTATAGGTAGTGTTATTGTCTAAAGATTTAGCGTGAAAAGTTTAGTTATGACCAATGGTACAATAAAAACAGATGCTACCATAAGCCTATAGTCATTATAGTTAAATTATATTCTAGTTTCCGCAGAGTAGGTATAACTATTATATATTTTGATTTGTAATATAGTATATGTTTTGTATATATAACATACAAAAATACCACCCTACCGCATTACCAGTTTGGCCTAAAATGTTAACTTTTAACTATTTTAACTACTTAATATTTAAATATTGCTGTTTCTCATGATTCTGTTTATTAACTTCTCCCTCAGCACCGTTTTCTAGTGTGACCTTGTTCTACCTAGTGTGTCTGGTTTGCAAGTTTATAAATACAGCCCTAATCTCTTTCCTGAGATCCTGATCCATGTTGCCTTCTGTCTCCTTGGATGGCTTTTGGGTACTGAGCCTCAAAATGTACCAGTTGGTATTTGTCCACTCCTAACCATCATACTATTTAACAAAGTAGTTAAGAGCTCTAGATTCAGTCCCCAGTCTGCTGCTTAATAACTCTGTGACTTTAGGCAATTTACTTACCTCTCTGGGTCTCAGTTTACTTATCTGTAAAATGGGGGATAATAATAGTACTCATCTCACAAGTTTGTTGTGAGGACCAAAATAATTAATACATACAAGATGCTTAAAATGTTTCTTGGTAAATAGTAAGTATTCGCTAAGTACTAGCCTTTAAAAATTATTTACTGTTATGATTGTCATTTAGAGATCTAACTTTCTATTATGTTTGCTTTCTTTGTTATCTGCAATACTCAATAACCAGGAGTGGGTCAGCTCTACAGGGTTCAAATAAGTTCTAAGTTACTAACTAAAACTTTCATTATTTCTTGGATGTAGGAAATGCTACAGTATTGTACATGATTAAATACCAAGTGAATGACATAGACCATAGAGTAAAGGCAAGGTTTGGGGTGTTAATAAATGATCAGAATGTCATAGCTTAGTTGTTTCTCTTCCTTGTGATGTTCCTGAAGGAGATTTATATGAGTACAACATGGCAAGTGGGGAATTCAAAGTATTATTTTATTATTAATTGGGCTTTTGGCCAAAATACCCATGTAGAGCTGTCTAGTATCCTGGGTTGTAGCATATTGCTTAAACTTAAGGCCTAGGCAAGGGATCTCCCTTCCTCCTAAATCCCACTATCTTACTACTGTAGGCTGGCTACTTTACAGAAGACCCAAAGAGGGAGAAATGAGCAAGTGCAAGATAGCAAACCCTCATATATATGTCATGTTTAATCTGCATTTGATCTTTGAATTTATAAACAGGTCCAATTAGTGTTTTGGACTCTGACCCAATCAGATTAGTATTCCTTCGTGTTAGGTTCAGAAAGGTAGGGGATGGAGAGAGAGTGCAAGGCATCTTGTTGGTCCAGCTTCTGCTCTTTAGTGAGCTTGGTTTAATGGCCTGGGAGGAATAACTAAACATGGTTGGCCATCTGTTTAGCAGCCCTACATTCTGACTTATTTTAAGGACATTCCCTGGGAGCTAGGGGGAACTGCAAAGTATTTTTTAAATTTAAGGGTGAGGTTACTTTTTGAGATGAAATTAAGGAGAAATGTTATGTGAAAATAAGATTTGCCATTTGGAAAAGTGGCCCACCATTAATGATAGCTGCTATGGCATTTTGGTAATATGTTGATTTTAATTTTGGTAGTGGGAGAATAATCTTTAAGGAATGTGATTATATATGATTATGTTAGTAGAGCAGAATTGAAGCCTAATCATATTATACTCGTCTGAAACAAGAACATGGTAGCAGAAGGGGTATAATTAACTTGGAGGCTAGAAGAGAGGCATCTGGAGTGTTGCCCTCGGATTCTGCAACCTCAAGTATATTGCTGTCAACTCCAGGAGAGTTGCTTTGGTCACCTCTGTGTCCTTTGCATCTAGCAGGTGAAGAATGTAGCAGGTATTCACTTGTCAAGTGAAGAACATAGCAGGTATTCACTTGTCAAGTGAATGATTGGATAATATTATTGTATAGTTTATTGAGTTCGATGATATAGGAGACTTGGCTTAATCTGACCCCAGAGGATATTCAGGAAGCTGATTTTTGGACAAATTCTTGATAATAACATTTTTATATCTTATATGTAGTATGGAAAGACATTTCAGTGCTTCTTAGTTTTTTGAATCATCCAAAAATTTTAATTTTAATCCTAGGAAGTTTAAAATATGTATTAGAAATTGTTTAATGAAGTAGTACTTAATAAATACATATAGTACTCTTTCTTTGTAGGTTTGCTTTGTTTTAAGTAGGATTAGGTATAGCAGTGAGTGGCAGAAACCCAAAATAACAATGGCTTGAACAAGGTAGAAGTTCCTTTCATGTAAAGCATGGACAGCCCTGAGCTAGTATGGTATCTTCATTCTCATTAGGAGTCCCAGCTTTTTCATTTTAGTCAAAGAGCATCTCTAGTTCTTCTGGTCAGTTCTGCATTCTGACCAGGAGGGAGGAGGAAGGGGCAAAAGCTGGGTACGTCCCCATCTTGTGAGGATACTTTCCAGAAGTTACTCACATCACTTCTGCTCTGTCCCTTTAATTATAACAAAATCACAAGGCCACAGATAGCTGCAAGGAAAGCTGAAAATGTAGTCTTTCCTGGAGATGGCTATGTGCCTAGTCAAAAAAATCGGAGATGCTGTTAGTTTGGAAGAAGGGAAGACTCCCTATTGCAGGGCAGCTGGCACGCTGACCAAAATCCCAAGGGTAATGTGATATTAACACATTGGGTAATTTGCTCTTCAGTATTTTTTATAAGAATACCATCTGCTGGGGTGCCTGGCTGGCTTGGTCAGTAGAGCATGTGACTCTTGATCTTGGGGTTGTGAGTTCAAACCCCATGTTGAATATAGAGTTTACTTAAACAAAATCTTAAAAAAAAAAAAGGGCGCCTGGGTGGATCAGTTGGTTAGGTGTCTGCCTTTGGCTCGGGTCATGAATCCCTGAGCCCTGGGAAGAAAAGTTGTTCACTGTCAGGACAAGTACAGACTCTTTTCAAGCATACCTATCAACCAAGTTGTTCAAGGGTTTTCTTAGTGTAAAGCCTGCTTAAGGATTCTGTAAAGACTCTAAGATTCTCACTATGCTATGTAAAAGTTCTAAGTTATTACAAATAAAATATTTAAAAAGAATGTAGATGTTTCGTAAAGCTAGATATCTTAAGGAATATTAGTAAAGTATTAATAAGAGTATTTCTTAATATAATAGCAACAAAATGCACATTTTTTCTAATTTATAAATGGTAGGAATTAAATGTTTTTAAGAGGTCTTTAATCATATTTAGTGTATAAAAACTTAGGAAATTTCATGGGGCGCCTGGGTGGCTCAGGTGTTAAGCGTCTGCCTTTGGCTCTGGGATTGAGCCCCACATCGGGCTCCTCCGCTGGGAGCCTGCGTCTTCCTCTCCCACTCCCCCCGCCTGTGTTCCCTCTCTCAGTGGCTGTCTCTCTCTCTGTCAAATAAATAAAATCTTAAAAAAAAAAACCAACAACTTAGGAAATTTCAGTCATCATTCCTACAGTAAAAACTCACATAAAAAAAATACATGACAGATTATGCTACAAAGATCAGAATGTTCAAATAAGAAAGAAATTTGTCTTATTAGAAAATTTACCTAGCGGGTACCTGGGTGGCTCAGTCGGTTAAGCAGCTGCCCTTGGCTCAGGTTGTGATCCCAGGGTCCTGGGATCAAGTTGCACAGCAGGCTCCCCATTCATGCGTGCTCTCTCTCTCAAAAATAAATAAAACATTTTAAAAAAGAAAAGAAAATTTACCTAGCAATAAAAATCTGAATCCATCATTAGATCAAAAAAAGTTTAAAGGGAGGGAAAAATGGGAAGTCATCAGAGAGGGAGAAAAACCATGAGAGACCCTTAACTATAGGAAAGAAACTGAGGGCTGCTAGAGGGGAAGTGGGTGGGAGGATGGGATAACTGGATGATGGACATTAAGGAGGGCACGTGATGTGATGAGCACTGGGTGTTATATGAAACTGAAAAATTATTATTATTATTTTAAAGATTTTATTTATTGATTTGACAGAGACAGCCAGCAGAGAGGGAACACAAGCAGGGGAAGTGGGAGAGGAAGAAGCAGGCTCCTAGCGGAGGAGACTGATGTGGGGCTCGATCCCAGAACGCTGGGATCACGCCCTGAGCTGAAGGCAGACGCTTAACGACTGCACCACCCAGGCTCCCCGAAACTGAGAAATTATTGAACACTATATCTGAAACTAATGATGTACTATAAGTTGGCTAATTGAATTAAAAAAAAAGTTTAGTTAATATACTGAACACTGAACTCACTGTAATAGACAGTATTCTTTTTTCTTTTTTTAAAGATTTATTCATTTGACAGAGAGAGAGAGAGAGAGAAAGCACAAGTAGGGGGAACAGCAGAGGGAGAGGGAGAAGCAGGCTCCCTGCTGAACAAGGAACCCGATGCAGGACTTGATCCCAGGACCCAGGAATCATGACCTGAGCCCAAGGCTGACGCTTAACGGACTGAGCCACCCAGACGCCCCCATAAATAAGTTAACTTTTAAATGCTGTTTACAAATTATTTTTGGTACCTTAGACCCAAAGTTAGGAATGTTTTATAAAGTTGTTGTGTCTAAGGACTATTTGAAACCCTGTGAAAGAAATTGATGCTAGCGATTGCCTTTTTGTTTTAATTTTATTTATTTCAGAGAGAGGGAGGGAGGGAGGGAGAGGGGGAGAGAGGGGCAGAGGGGGTTCGATCTCACGACCCCGAGATCATGACCTCAGTGGAAACCAAGAGTCTGAAGCTCAACCCACTGAGCCGCCAGGGCACCTCCTAGAGATTGCCTTTTAGGGAGGCGTACTAGGGCACTGGGCGGGGTGTAGAGAGGAATCCTTACCTTTCATACTCTTATTGTTTGTGGTATATAACTATTACCTAATTAAAATAAATAGGAAAAACCTGTGCTTTTTATTTTTAGACTCTTGCCATTTTCTTATATGTTTTAGTGAAATATCATTTTAATTTATGTATGAAATGAGGCATACACAGTGACCTAGACATTTATGTGCCTTTGATGAGTTTTCTCACTAATAGGAATAAGACATATACACCGTTGAGTACTTGATAGAGGAATGTGTCTCAAGAGGGGATGGTTCTATGGTTTAAGAAAGAGAATTAGCTCTGGCTGGGGGCGTTAGGGAATATTTGGTGTAGGAGGAGATGTTTAGCTTGTGTTTTGAAGGATTGGCAGGATTTGGACATGTGATAAGTAGCTAAGAGGATTTCAGGCAGGAAATTGCATGGACCAAAGGCACCCAGGCTGGAAAGATGGGAAATGGGGAGAACTTTTGTTGCTTCTGTGATGAGGATTATTAAATGTGTTGATATCCTTTTTTAAAAAAATTCTTTTAAAATGTTCTGTAGCATATGCAGGCATATGTAGTTCTTTCAGCTGGAGTAATTTATATTTGAAGCTGTTGCTGGTAGCTCTTCAGACCAAGTTGTAAGAGTATTTTGGAGAGGAGTCCTTTGGGCTGATTTCTCAAAGGAAGAACAGACTGGTTTGGCTGGAACCATGAAGCACTGGAAAGGCAAGTTGGGGTCATAGCATGGGGAGATTTAACACCAGGGGAAGACTTTATTTGAGAGCCTGATTCATTCAAATTAAATACAAATTGTAATTATAAAATTAATATATGCTCATTGTAATCGCATTCCTACAGTTCAAAAAGAGTAATGCTTATTCCCCCAATATTCTTCCAGACATTTTCTGTGCATACATAAACACATGTGTATACATGATACATACTCTTGTGAATTTTGCTTCTTTATTTAATATTTCAAGTATATACTTTCCAAGTCAATACCCATAATTATACCTCAGATCTTTTTTTTTTTTTTTTTTAAACAACTGCATAGTGGGATATTGTGTGGATGTATACTTTCATTTCCCATTGATGGATGCTTAAATTGGTTCTGATTTTTTTTAATCCTTGTACCTGTACAGCTGTATGGTATATCTGTAATGTAAATTAGTAGAATTGGAATTGCTGAGTCCATGGGTGTGTACATTTTTAATTTTTTAAAAAGATTTTATTTATTTAAGAGAGAGAGATCACGTGCCCGTGGGAGCACAAGTGGGGGGAGGGGCAGAGGGTGAGGGAGAAGCAGATTCTCCACTGAGCAGGGAGCCCAAGGAGGGGCTTGATCCCAGGTGATCCCAAAGGCAGCTGCTTAACCGCTTAACCTACTGAGCCACCCAGGTGCCCCTGTACATTTTTAATTTTGAAAGCTGTTAATAAATTGCCCTCCCAGATATGCCAGTATGCACAAAGAGTGTTTTAGGGTTCAGTTTCTTTATTTTCTGACCAATCCTGGATATTATGAGAGTTCTTAATCTTTGCTAACCTGATAGGTGAAGAGTGTACAGCATCTTTTTAATTTGCATTTCTTTGATTATAAGTGAAGTTGATGATCTTTTTATATATCAAAATTTAGAATACACATTTAAAAAAAAGTTTATGTTTATTTATTTAAATAATTTCTATACCCAGCGTGGGGCTTGAACTCATGACCCTGAGATCAAGAGTCCCATGCTTCTGACTGAGCCAGCTAGGCGCCCTAAAATACACATTTTGTGGACTCTCAGTAATAGGGTCAGGTGGACTTCTTTCTAAGTAACATTTATTTATTTTAAAAAATAACAGCTTAGGGTTCCTGGGTGGCTTAGTTGGTTTATCTTGACTCTTGATTTCAGCTCAGATCATGATCTCAGGGTTGTGAGGTTGAGCTTGGCGGCCTGGCTCTGTGCTGGATATGGAGCCTGCTTAAGATTTTCTCTCTCCCTCTCCTTCCCCCGCTTCTCAAAAAAAAAAAAAAAAAAAAAAAAAAAAAAAAAAGAAAAGAAAAAAAGAAAAAGAAAAAGCTTTATTGAGATATAACTCATATACCATAAAGTTTACCGCTTTAAAGTATATACCCTGTGGGTTTTAGTCTTTTATTTTAAAATTGAGTGCCAACCATTGCTTTATTATTTGTAGTAAATAACTGTCAAGCTGAACTTGAGGTCTTCTCTTTCTTTTCCAAACTCATCAGCATATTAGACTCAAAATATGAAATAGGAAATGCAACTTTTGCCGTTATTTTTCTAGTCTGTAGTCCTCTCTTTTTGGGAGTGCAGTCGTGCTAGTTGAGTTCTGACATGGAATTATGCATGACAACTGCTTTGGAATCTCAGTGCTGTGGTACTGGATGGGGAGTGATTTCTTTTAAATAACTTGTAGTTGAAACTGATTTCCAACTGTTGGAGGTGATACAGATTTTCGACTTTTTCTGAAAAGTCTGTGACATGAAAAAAGCTTTTGAGGTAAAAAGATTTTTAAAATATGGTAAGTGTTTAGAATTAGTAAGTCAGTTTTTTTTTTGATAGGTGATTCAACGCCTTTGTAGTTACTCTGATTATTTTTTATTTCAGAGATTTCTTAACATCTAACGTGTGTATGTGTTTTTGATATGATGATTACATTGCTTCACGTTAAGAACAGTAATGATCTGAAAAAAAAAATACAGTAATGATCTGGCCTTCCTGGTTATAATTCACACAGACATTTTAGTGTGGAGAAAAGCATACTGGTAATTTGTTAGACTGAGTTTTTAGAGTAAACCTTTTCTGTCTTCTAGCTTTGGCTCCTATCTAATAGGGTCCCAGGCAGCTCCTGTCCAAGAACTCCTATAGAATAGTGGCCCTTGTTACTGGCCGAGTCTGGGACCCTCACCTATGTGGTTGTTCCACTTCGGAAAAGATGTCAACATAGGCTCATGGTAAATGACTTTTTATTGATTTTGATAGAATCAAATGTATCATTCTTTTCTTTTGATTTTATAAACTCATTCTATAAACATTTATTTTCCTATTCTTCTTCTTAGTAAAATATCCTTAAAATTGTGATTCTCTGCATTTTAACCCTCCCCATTTTCCATTATTTCTTCATCTTTTTGTGCTTCCTCTGTTTGGAAAGTTATTTTTGATTAGCTTGGTTTTAGTCCTTTAAATTAAAATGTGTCCTCTTTTTCCCCCTTAACATCTCTTTTCTCGTTACTAATTTTTTCATGTTTTAGGATTTTTTCCTACCGTAATGTCCCTTGGCCTTTGGGTTGCAGCTTTGATTAAAGTGGATTTTTTCTTGGGCCTTTAATTAGATTTTCTTTTTCTTTAGCTCTTCGTATGGAGATTGATGCTGATGCTGACTGACACTTGGGTCAGTGGTGTGATTACTTAGGATGATACTAATGTGAGCATTGAGTGGCTTGAACATAGCGTTTAGCCTAGCTTGTAGGCATTTCCATTTCAACTTGAGACTGTTTCCTCCCTTAGAAGCACTGTCCTAAAAAAAGAGAGAGAGAGAGAGAAAAGAAATTCTTGGGTAATATGTGCATTTGAATCAATGTGAGATATTGAGAACTGGGTGACCTGTGGGAAACAGTGTATGTAACTCCAGAAATAATGTTTTGCTCAGAGATAGGATGTTGATTTGACAGAAGCGAGTAACTGGGTCTTTTAAACACACTCTGTGTATGTGCCGTATCATTCATGACCTTTCTTGCTTCACCAAAAAGTCCAGGACCATGATAGCCTATGAGCATTATAAATAAGCTGGACGTATGTCTTCTGTTTAGCATGAGAACACCTGCAACCCGATTCTGCCTGTGCTGTGGGCTCAGCTATGATGAAGTAAGTGCCCTGCCTCCCTAGCTGTCAGTGGTGACTTAGTACATACACCGAAAGGAAAAAATAGATATGGAGATACTTTGAGAATATAAATGTACTCTATAAATCTGAAATACTTTAGTTTTCCTTTTCTTTCTCAGGAACTCAGGACTGTTGTAGCCTACAATCTTGCCTTAGTCTAGCAATATTTATTCTCTGTAATGTTACTTAGAGAAGTTCACTGTCATCTTGATGTTTTTCTTATAACAACACTACATGCAGATATATTTGTTCCAAATATTTTTATGCAGGTACTAATAACTGCCCAGTAAGTCTTCAGCTGCAGTAGAGAACTCTTGTTTTGTCCTAAAATACTTTTGTTTTCGTTTTTTTTTTTTTTTAAAGATTTTATTTATTTATTTGACAGAGAGACAGCCAGCGAGAGAGGGAACACGTGCAGGGGGAGTGGGAGAGGAAGAAGCAGGCTCCCAGTGGAGGAGCCCAATGTGGGGCTTGATCCCAGGACTCCGGGATCACGCCCTGAGTTGAAGGCAGACGCTTAACGACTAAGCCACCCAGGCACCCCTTGTTTTCGTTTTATGACAAGAAATATCAGAAAGACATTTTATGAGTGTGATAATGCATTGCCTTTTCTTTTTTATTTTTATTTTTTTAAAAGATTTTATTTATTTATTTGACAGAGATAGAGACAGCCAGCGAGAGAGGGAACACAAGCAGGGGGAGTGGGAGAGAAAGAAGCAGGCTCACAGCAGAGGAGCCTGATGTGGGACTCGATCCCATAACGCCAGGATCACGCCCTGAGCCGAAGGCAGACGCTTAACCGCTGTGCCACCCAGGCGCCCCTGCCTTTTCTTTTTTAAAAAACTCAGCAATTTTTTAAATCCCAGAAATCTGTAAGTATACTTTTTTGTGGTAAATACAATGGGGATAGCCTCAGTAGGTTATTTGAGTTAGGAATGGGAGCAGGTATCAGTTTTTCCTGCCACCTCACTCACAGGCCCAGGAACTTATATTTTTATTTATTTATTAATGTATTTATTTTTAAAAGATTTATTTATCAATTTATTTTAGAGAGAAAGAGCATGAGCGGGAGGGGCAGAGGGTGAGGGAGAGAGAATCTTAAGTAGACTGCCGAGCTCGGAGCCCGCCACAGGATCTAATCACACAACCCTGAGATCATGACCCCAGCCAAAACCAAGAGTTGGATGCCCAACCAGCTGCTCCACCCAGGCGCCCGTATTTATTATTTTTTCAAGTATTTGTAAGTAATCTCTACCCCCAGTGTGGGATTGAACTCACAACCCTGAAATCAAGAGTCACATGCTCTTCTGACTGAGCCAGGCAGGCGCCCCAGACCCAGGAACTTTTAATATAAAGATACAGAAAAAGCTAGTGTTAGCTTGTAGCCCTTGACATGATTTAAGAGGCCATTTTTCTCTCTGAAGTTGCTTATTCCTACCTATTTGTTCAGGAAAGAAGCTCTGAAGCTTTTTTGCTTAGGAGTCAGAGATTAATTTGTAATTAAAGCAGTTAATATTGGTCTTAATACTGTTTTTTTTTTGGGGGGGATTGGGAAGGGGAGAGACTGTCCTGAATCAGGGGGGAGTGGTCTGGGTAGTTGCCTCTTTCCTGAGGTGCTCATATAATTTCTCATTTGGTTTTTTTTTTGGGGTAATTTCTCCTTTTAATGATGTGGCTGTATTTTTGTCATTCCCTTAGAGGAATACAGGTGATGGCAAATTCCTTGCATCCCCAAAGTCCACTTTGCTTGGGCCTTGTCCGTGTTCATGCAGTTTTCTGGGTTGCTATTTGCAGGCCTTGCTGATGTGGGGCTGGCTTTGAAATTCAAGGCATCTTTTGAGAATATGAAAGGACTGTAGGGGATGGTAATGTTAAGGTTGCGAAATGCTTGCAGGGTACCACATGCTGTTGATGTGCTTACTATAGTGATTTATGGTCCTTGGAAATTTAGGCCTTTGATAACAGCTGTCATCAAGGTGGGCCTCAGCTTTGTCTGCATTGCTCCAAAATGATTCACTTTAAGCTCCCAATATAAAAATAGACCCCTGCTTCTCTGATGTACTCCCCAGCCCTGTTTCCCCCCAGCTTCTTTAAACCTTCTTAAAATTGAGAGAAAATACTACATGTAAAGACACCACTAAAAAGAATCTCACCTCTGGGGTGAGTGTTAGAGATTTGAATGTTGCTAAAGCACCAAGGAAGGAGGAGTTTGACCTATTTTGAGCTCATCTGTGACACTTGTTTTCTAACTCCAGTGATACTGAGTTGGCACGGCTGCATTTCTGAGGTTTGGCTTTATTTAGTTATTTATTTATTTTTTAAAAAAGATTTTATTTATTTATTTATTTGACAGAGATAGACAGCCAGCGAGAGAGGGAACACAAGCAGGGGGAGTGGGAGAGGAAGGAGCAGGCTCATAGCGGAGGAGCCTGATGTGGGGCTCGATCCCATAATGCCGGGATCATGCCCTGAGCCGAAGGCAGACGCTTAACGACTGCGCCACCCAGGCGCCCCTGAGGTTTGGTTTTAACTTCAGATGCAGTGACAATCATCTCTTCTTTTAGGAGGTGATTGTCTAGGAGTAACTGTGCACCCGTGGCACCGTATCTCACGGTGTTACTGAAAAAAGAACTGTGGCTATTTGATATAATTTTGGACACAAAACCTGTTGTTTGTATCACATTGAATTAGAGGGCAGTATTTGAAATTCTATTTCAGTGGATATTTTAAGAGGGTCCGTAAGAATAATGGAGGACTATGAAATTAGTCAAGTGCGTAGTTAAAAGTATGTTTCAGAGATGAGGTAAACCTGTCATGCTTGTGACTATCTGTTTTCTGCTGTGAATTATTGAACTGATGTTTGTTTTTAGGTGCATGGAAGAAGTTACACACTTGGTACCCTTTCAATTATATAAGTTTAATGGGTTATAAAAAGATGTAACTTGGGCTTCATTAAGTGAACAAGGCTCTCTTCTAATTTATCTTTTTTCTGTGAAGCTTCACCTGTTCTGTTGATGATAAATTCTGGGAGAGGATTATTCTAAGTTTATCACGATGATGTACTTTATTTGTCCTTAAATGGTTTCTGACGGAGCTTTTTTCCTTCATATTTTCTGTTTTGCTTGAGTTTTAGAGAATTGTAGGTTTGAAATTAATGTCTTTTTCTTCTCATATGCAGAATGCTCCCTTTTCTTCTCCTATTTTATGGGTGCCCAGGAGTGATGTGTTTAATTTGGAAAAAAAAAAAAAGATTTTGGAAGAATCATACTTTCTATGTACCTATACTAATCATGAAAAGGAAAACTCAGTCATTTTTCTGAAATGACAGACAAGGTGATTAATAAGTGAGAGAATGATTTTTATAGAAATGATCTGTAATATCAGGCTTAGCTTCTATGTGAAGGCTGCTCTCAGCCAAGTCTCCTTTTTTCTGGGTGGTCATCTATTAAGAAGGGAGGATGAGTGACACATTGGGCCATTCATTCTGCAGTACTGTTTCTAGTGTCTCTTGCAGGGCACGGTATTAGGCTCTGGGAGCACAAAGATGAGTAAGGCATGTCCCCGCTTTGACAGAGAGCGTGAGGAAGTGGTTGTGAATAGGACGCACTAAAATACAGTCTGAAAAGAATTATAATAGAAGTAGAAACATGCTGGCCCACAGTGAGAGGTGTGCATGCACCATGGACGTTTACATAGTACTTATGGGACATCTTACCTGTTTGTGAACAAGTGGGTTCTTCAGCCCCTCTTTAGGCAGCTATGTTTATTGTGGCTGTGTGGCCTGAAGTAACTGGGGTGAGGTTTTCGTGTTACTAAAGGTTTCTAGGGAGAAGAGGGTAAATTTCTTCAAGAAAGACGTTGGGCACCCTAACCCTGTCTTCCAGTGAACCTGAAATACTTTTCTATATGTGTTGTTTACTTTTAAGAACATACTCTCAGAGCTTATTTAAAATAATTTTGCTCATTTTTCCTGAGTCCCCTTTTTGGAAAAAGAACTCTTTTCAAGTAAAGAATAAGGTGTCCAGGGTGCTTGGGTGGTGCAGTTGTTTAGGTGTCTGACTCTTGGTTTTGGTTCAGGTCCTGATGTTGGGGTCATGGGATCGAGCCCCATGTTGGGTTTTGCACTCAGCTTGGTGGAGTCTGCTTCGTATTCTCTTTCTCTCTCCCTCTGTGGCTCCCACTCATGCTCTCTGTAAAATAAATAAATAAATAAATTTAAAAAAAAATAAAAAAAGAGTAAGGTGTGCTATACTGGAAGGACCTAGCATTGTCCTTGACCTGCCAGAGGAACTTCTCCTCTGCCTTGGAACCCTGCAGATTTTTTTGTGGTCACATGCTACCAGTAAATTAGATGCTGATCTGATTTGAATGTTTTCTTCGTTGGGTGGCAGGGGACACAGTATTTAATTTTTCAATTCATTCTCCTGCCAGCCTTTCTTCCTCCCTAAGTAAGAAGTATATGTCTGATCTTTTTTCTTCCTGGAGGATGGTCACTTAGTTTTCAGAAAAATTAAGATATCTCCATATGGAGGATTTGCAGCATTGTTTAAAAATAAATTTATTGGCATTAAAAAAAATAACAAGGATCATCTTGGGGCTTTTAAAATTAAAGCCTAAGCTTTTAGTCATACATATTGCCTCAGTATTTTTTTTTACTTGAGATAAATCTTGTTATTCATAAATAGATTTATTTATTTGTATTATTATTTACTATTTGCTAGATAATGTACAAGGTGCTGGGGAGGCTTGCAGTATGGTGTTGCTTGCTTACCTTAGGAATCAATAAATCAATCATTTTTCTTTTATTTAGGTTTTTTGCTGTTGTTGTTGTTGTTATTGTTTAACTATCTTGCATTATCAGTATTTATGCTCTATTTCCTGTCCCAGTGGAGCATGTAAATTAAGTCCCAATCACCGTCCTTAAACCTATAGCTCCAGAGAGAAACAGCTGGCATTGAATTCTGCCTGGCTTAACTTTCCTACCTAGGAACTGTCAGCCAGCCAGCAGGTATTGGATATGTGTTTTCCAAGTTTCATACTGATATAAGTGGGATATAAAAGAAATAAAAGTTACTGCCTTTGGCCTCACAAGTTGGGAGGTAGGCCTTGCAAGAATACATTTAGAGATTTTTAAAACAAAAGTGGAATATAGCCGACTACATATTGTTTAGCATAAGTGTAAATATATAAATATATAGTTCAGATTTAGGTTAACTAGAGATTATTGTGGGTTAAAGAAATGGACTAAGTATTTATTGAGAAGCTAAGAGCCCAGCCTTGAAGAGTGGGTGCTATTTAAATAGGAACTGGGAGAGCAGGTTCTGAGGGTCCAAGCAGGGGGTCAGCCTGAGGCAAGAATGAGTGTGGTGTGTACAGGGTCAAGCAGAGAGAGCCTTGCTGGAGTGAAGACTCTGTGGGCAGGAATGGGGTGAGATAGATTAGGTGGGCCAAATGCTGGAGGCTTGGAATGCTAAGCACAGAGTTCCTGTTGGCACCTGAGAATAACGGAGTGTTTGGGTTGGGGGTAGAGGTAATAAAGTAGCAGGGCAGCTAGAGACTGGGGAGGTCTGAGTATTTCTGGCTTAGTACTTGTGGGTTGGGAGGTGCCCTGGCCAGGCCTGGGAAGGATGTGTTTGTGGACTTGTGTGCTGTGTTCAAATTGTTTCTGGTCCCTACTTGTATTTGGTCAGAAGGCCAGGTAGACTGAAGGAAACAGAAGAGCCACAGGACAAAATAGGCTTTTAGAAGTCTAAGTGGTTGGTGAAGTATCACTGTTGGCTTTTATTTAATATCATAATTCATAAAAAATAACTTACCAAAAATCCTACTACCAAATATAGATGTTATTTTATAGCTGTTATACACTTAATTTACATAGTCCATTGGGACAGTTTTTTTTTTTTTTTTTTAGAAGTGAGGGGAAGGGACAGAAGGAGAGGGGGAGAGAATCTCAGGCAGACTCCTCGCTGAGTGTGGAGCCTTACATGGGGCTCAGTCTCACAACCCCGAGATCATGACCTGAGCCGAAATCAAGATTGGATCCTGAACTGACGGAGCCGCCCTGCCTAGGCGCCTCTCTATTGGGACAGTTTTTTAAACAAATCATAAATCATAGTGTATGTATGATTCAGTTTTATCTCTTTTCTTGCCTCTTACCCAAATATCCACTCTGTTTCATACCTATTTATCCACCCACCTCCCCTAACCCCCCCCCCCTCTTTTGGTTATCTCCTGTTTATTCTTGAGTTCTTAGTTTAGGCATCCTTTCATCGGGAAAGCCTTTCCTCAGTCAGGGTCATACCTAGCTGTGCTCTCCCGTGGCAACTGTACAGTCTGTCCTTTGACGTCTCTTCTGATACTGCACTGTGATTTGACACAGCCTCTGCTCTCCTGGGAGCTCAGATAGCTCACGACTAGGCTTGATAGTTGTTGAAGCCTCTTCTGCCAGCGGGTCAGGCTCTTGCCTCATGATTAGTAAATATTTAAGCAATATAAAGGTTGGACTTATTTGTCATTGTAGTGTTTTAAAACTTAATATCTCCTAAACACTTTTCTGCTTTTATGTACACATAACTATTATTTATTATGGTTGTATTATGTTTTTTAATGTATATATTCCTTAAGTATTTCCCTGTTATTGGGTATTTTGGTTATTTCCATTATACTTTTTCCTCTGTATCTAGTACCAATACAGTAACCTTCTTGTACATACAGCACTTCTTTTTAATACTTTTAAAAATAATAAAAGAAAACCATACGCAAACCACATATTTATTTTTAAAAAGGTGTGTGCGTTTATATTGTGTCTAACTTCATAGTGAATGGCTTATAAAATAGCATTTGTTCTGCCCAGATTTCATTTCGAACAAGGAAAATATACCTCTGTTCTTATTAAAATTAAAGAAATTATAAAATGAACAACTGTGATGCTCAAACGGGGGGGGGATGACACTGATGGGGTGATGGGGTACTATTTTAAGTAGGCTGTTTGAGGACAGCTTCTCTGAAGAGGTGACATTTTAGCAAGGCCTTGAGCAGGATAAGGAACCATGCAGAGATCTGGGGATAGGGCATTCCAGGCAGAGCGATACCAAGCGCAAAAGTCCCAAGGTAGGAGCCTGCCGGTGTGGTCAGGGAACCGTGGAATAGCTCTGGAGAGCTGTAGGAGTTTATGTCAGAGAGAGAGAGGCTGGGTCTTACAGGTCCTTTTAGACCACGGTAAGGTTTCTGCTTTTTATTCTATGCATAATGGATGCTACTGGAAGGTTTTAATCAGGGGTATGACAGCATCCGATTTCTCTTTTAAAAAGATCCCTGTGCTGCTCTGTAAAAGTTAGATTGCTGCCAGTTGGAGGCCGGTGAGGAGGCCGTTGCGGGAATCCTGGTGAGACATGGTGGCTTGGACAGGGTGGGGGTGGTGGAGGTGAAGAGAGTGCTCAGGTTTGGGATTTGCTGAAATGCTGTGTCCTGAGAGTGAAATTCTTACCACTTGTTAAAAAAACAGCTTCAGGCAGGGGCACCTGGGTGGCTCAGTCAGTGAAGCATCTGCCTTTGGCTCAGGTCATGATCCCAGAGTCCTGGGATCAGGCCCCCCCCCCCCCCCCCCGGGCCAGCCATGCACATGGACTCTCTTTCTCAAATAAATAAATAAAATCTCTAAACAAACGCAACAGCTTAAGGCAAAACCTCACGTTGAAAAAATGAGTTAGTAGTGTTTCAAAATGCCTTTCTCTTCAGAGTATATGGTAGATATTTTATCCTTGAAATTATTAAACCGCTTAAGTGGGGGAAAGGAACCAGTAAAAGTAAGGGCTGGGACTGAATTGTATTGTAAATCCATTTGCTGATGGAACACGAAAGATTCCATAGCAGCAGATGTGCAAATTTTCATCTGTAATGGCCATTTATTTAATATAAAAGGTATGTCTGAAGAATTATGCTTGGATAAATTATATACTGAATTCTGGTGCTTAGTGTGATTGTGTTCAACTTGACCTGTTTAGTATTAACTGTGAAATATGTTGCAGCAATAATAAGGAATGCAGTGGGTGCCTTTCTGCTGTTATCAAAATCCATTAACAAGTTTTGCTGTGCTTGACTGCTTTTCATTGTTACGCTTTAGGGTTCGTACCAAAGCTGTAGATGTAAATGACATCCATTCCAGAATGGTTTCTAAGGCCATAGAAACAGTGATGTTGTATTTGTAGTAAACAGCTATTTACTCCATAGGAATGATAGATGCTGGACAGGTTATGGTTTGCTTTGGTTCTGCTCTTGCACCTTGCATAGGGTTTTAGCCAGGTTAGAGAGAAGTACTTGACAGTGTTCTTGAGCTTTTGTGAAACTGCTTTGGCTTCTGTGAATGTTCTGCATGGATGACCATTCCACTCCTCTTTATTGCTTTAATTATCGGGAGACAATAGCTTAGCCAGGGGTACCTTTTAATGTAGGAGGTCCTGTGAAAAGTGGGCGAGGGTACTTCTCAAGCACTAAATTGGGGTGTTTTTTTTGGGGAAAAGTTTCTTTTAGGAGTATGAAGTTTAAACTTAAGGTATTTGCTTATATGCAAGATAGTAAGTCATAATGTTGTGTTTATTGGTTTTTGTTTGCTTTTCTAGGGTTGGGGGGTGTGTGTGTGTGTTTAAAGATTTGTTGATTTATTTGAGAGAGAGCGTGAGAGAGTGCACATGAGCATTGGGGGGGCGGGGGCGGGGAAGGCAAAGGGAGAGGGAGGGAAGCAGACTCCCCACTGAGCACAGAGCCTGATGCAAGGCTTGATCTCATGACCCTGAGATCACACCCTGAGCTGAAATAAAGAGTCACACACTCACCCTGCTGAGCCACCCAGGTGCCCCATGTGTGCGTGTATGTTTTAAGTAATCTTTGCTCCCAACTTGGGGCTCAAACTCACAACCCCAAGAATAAGAATCGCATGCTGTACCAACTGAGCCAGCCAGGTGTGCCAGGGTTGAGTCTTTTATGATAGAATCTAAGAATGTTTTTTTCCATAGCCACTTAAACATTTAGAACAAAGATTAGGACTTTTTTGGGGTAGCAGATCACTTTATTAATCTGAGGAAAGCTGTGGACTCTCTTCCCAGAAAAAGGCATGCACATATTCATTCAGCATGTGTTTTTATCAAATGGCTGCTCTCTATCAGGCATAGTTAATAGGTGTTTAGGATACATAATGAACAAAATAGAAAAAAAAGAACCCCAACAATCCCCAAACTCTGCCTCTGTGGAACTTTTAGTCTAGTGAAGTAGTAAGTGTAATAGATAAGAACATTATGAGGTATATTAAAGGGGTGCCTGCGTGGCTCAGTTGGTTAAGCATCTGCTTTCGGCTCATGTCATGATCCCAGGGTCCTGGGATAGAATCCCGCATGGGGCTCCCTGGTCAGTGGGGAGTCTGCTTCTCCCTCTGTCTGCCACTCCCACTGTTTGTGCTCTCTCCCTCTCTGTCAAATAAATAAATAAAATTAAAAAAGTATATTAGAATGTGCTAAGTGCTGTGGAAAAAACAGAATCCGGAAGGGAAGAATGGCAGTTGTGATTTAAATACAGAAGTCAGGGGGCACGTGGGTGGCCCAGTGGGTTAAACCTCTGCCTTCGGCTCAGGTCATGATCCCAGGGTCCTGGGATCGAGCCCCACATCGGGCTCCCTGCTCACTGGGGAGTCTGCTTCTCCCTCTTCCTCTACCTGCTGCTCCCCCTGCTTGTGCTGTCTCTCTCTCCCTCTGTCAAATAAATAAATAAAATCTTTTAAATAAACATGGAAGTCAGGATAGGCTTAATAGGGTGATATTTGAACAAAAGGTCAAAGATGGTACATCTTTAGCCATGCAGAGTTTTGGAGTTGGAACATTTTGGGTTCAAATGAGGGGAATGCCAGCACAAAAGCCAGCAAGGGGAGGAGTTGTGTGTTAGTGTCTTGGAGCTGCAGTAACAAAGGAACGCAGGCTGGATGACAAAACAATGGAAATGTATTGTCTCCTATAATTCTGGAGGCTCTGAGGAAGGATCCGATCTATGCTCCTCTCCTGGCTTCTGCCAGCGATCCTTGGCATTCTTCCGGTTGTAGACACATCACTCTCTCTGTCCTCGCATCTCCTCTGTTTCATCTTCTTCTGCCTGTCATTGGATATATCCAGGATGATCGCATCTCGAGATCCTTAACTTACTTACATCTGAAAAGACCGTTTTTCCCAATAAAGTAACATACGCAGGAACCGAGGGTTAGGACTTGGACTTACCTTTTTGAGGACCACCATTCATCTGTACTGATTCTGAAGATAGATAAAAATTCTAGTATGTACTGGTAAGGGAGTAGAGGCAAGTAAGATCTCTGGTGCCCCTGGGGACTACTTCTGGACCCACGCAGAGATTTGGCAATGATTTACATTTTATTTTTTTATTTATTTTTATTTTTATTTTTTAAAAGATTTTTATTTATTTATTTGACAGAGAGAGAGACAGCCAGCGAGAGAGGAAACACAAGCAGGGGGAGTGGGAGAGGAAGGGGCAGGCTCCCAGCAGAGCAGGGAGCCCGATGTGGGGCTCCAGGCCCAGGCGCCCCAGTGATTTACATTTTTAAGGGATGACTCTGACTGCTGTGTTGACAATAGACTGGGGCAAAAGGGTGGAGACAGGAAGGACAAGTTTGAGGCTATTGTAATAATAATCCAGGTGAGAAACGATGGTGGCTCAGCCCGGGGCATGGCAGTAGTGAGGGTGGTGGGACATGTTCGGCTTCTGTACATATTTCGAAGATAGAACAGTATTTTCTGATGGATTTTCAGGAGTGAAAGAGAAGGATCAAGAATGATTCCAAGGTGGGGCATCTGACTGGCTCAGTTTGTAGAGCATGTGACTCTTGATCTGGGATATGGGAGTTCAAACCCCACGTTGGGCAGAGAGCTTACTTAAAAAAAAATAAAATAAAATAAAAATAAAGACTGACGTATTTTCAAAAATTAAAAAAAAAAAAAGAATGATTTCAAGGTTTGGGACTGAGCAAGGTAGGCACACTCCAGAAGGATGCAGTTGTCAGGAATCAATATAGGAGGGTTGTGGTTAGAGCTGGCTTTTTGGGCAAGAGCTTAGTTTTGGACGCTGAGTTTAAGGTAAGTAGTAGATTGCCAAGTGGAGATGCTGAGTAGACTGTTTTAAGACAGTAGAAGTAGTCTGGGATTCAGTTGAGAAACCTGGATTGGAGATACATTTTGTAGTTCTTGGCACATGTAATTAAAGCTGGGAAATTGGAAGAAATCACAACAGGAATATAGAGAAAAGGTTCAAGAACTAAATCGTGGGACATTAAAAAGTCTGAGAGAAGAACAATCAGCAACAAAAATTGCTGAGAAGAGATCAGCATAAAAGGAAACCAAGATGGCATCTTGGAAGCCAAGTAAGAAAAAGGGAGAAACTGTTAAAAAAAAAAATCTGCTAAATCAGGTCAGATTAGGGTGGAGACTTGATCATGGGATTTAGCAATGTTCGGGTCAGAGGTGAACTTGACAAGATTAGTTTCACTGGAGTCTTTGGGTCAAGATCCTTATTGGAGTGGGTTTAAGAGAAAATGAAAGGAGAATTTGAGAGAATGTATATAACACCTTTTCGGAGGATATTTG
This sequence comes from Ursus maritimus, assembly GCF_017311325.1. Classification (NCBI taxonomy): domain Eukaryota; kingdom Metazoa; phylum Chordata; class Mammalia; order Carnivora; family Ursidae; genus Ursus; species Ursus maritimus. Next base: position 6,236,984 of record NW_024425786.1, on the reverse strand, counting down.
CTGTAAAGGAGAAGAGTGAAACAGGGCTGTAGATAGTTAAAGACTTTTTATTTTTGTTTTTTAAAGTAAGCTCTGTGCCCAGCATTGAGCCCTACGTGGGGCTTGAACTCACGACCCTGAGATGAAGACCTGAGCTGAGATCAGGAGTCAGATGCGTAACTGATTGAGCCACCCAGGTGCTCCAAGACTTTTTTTTTCTTTAAAGACAGCAGAAATAACAGTAGAGAAGTATCTCATTGCCTCAAAATTTTGATTCATTTCAGGGGATTAATGGGTCCCCTGCATCCCTCTGTGAACCTGCAATTTAGAAATTCCTGATCTTTAGCTTGTCACTAAGACCATGGGACAGCATCCTCCCTTCCTTCCTTACGATTTCTCTTTTATATTAAGAGTTTGCATGGTCTGGTAATTAGACCACAAGGAATGAGAATTCCTGTCTTCAGTTTTTGTTATAAGGAGTAAGCCTTGGTGTAGGTCACTTACCCTACATTAAAAAAAAATATATTTTTCACCTAATACTTAACACTGGCATTGTTCTACATGAATTTGATCTTTATAACAATCCTCTGTAATAGTTATTATGTTCCCCATTTTATGTGATGGGGAAATGGAGGCACAGAAAGGCTTGGGAACTTGCCAAAAGTCACCTGCCTGGGAAATGGCAGAGCCAAGTTTTTTGTTTGAAAATTTTTTAAAAGATTTGTTTATTTCAGAGAGAGAAAGATCATGCATGAGTGTGAGTAGGAGGAGGGGCGGAGGGAGAGAATCTTAAAGTAGACTCCCTAACGAGCACCAGCCTGGCTCGGTGATCTGTGTCATAACCCTGAGATCATGACCTGAGCTGAAACCAAGACTTGGGCGCTTAACTTGTTGAACCACCTAGGCTCCCCATTTTCTCCAAAAAAAAAAAAAAAAAAAAAT